>NC_091954.1:74512470-74694970 GCF_031021105.1 Erythrolamprus reginae
ATGCGTACCTATAGTTCCTGGCGAGAGGCAGCCCATCATCTTTCAAGAGATGCCCTAAGAAAACCAGTTGCTACCGCTGCCCATTTCCACCCCTAACCTGCCATCCCCAGTGACCAAAGAGAAAGCCAATTATCGAATTGTAGGAAAATGCTCCGCACCCCCTAACCATCCATCCTCACTCCCCAGTGTGGAATAGGCAAAAAAGAGACTGCCAAAAATACCTATTCGGCCTCCAAGGATGACCCCATCAGGGGATACTGTAAGATTGTCCACTTCATTGTTGGCCGGGGGTAAAAGGAGGATTGCCTTGGCGCAGGCCTATATATAGGGGTTGCCCAGTCTGCCCACAGCAACTGAAACGCTGCACCCAAAGCACACAGCCAGCAATGGCGATCTCACGATTTCTCACAATTTCTCATGAAATCGCCAATGCGGAAGTGGCACAATGCGCCACGCCGTGTCCTCCGAGCCCAGCGCAATTTGTATTTATTATACTAGGGAGATTCTGTGGAGAGGGGCGGCATACAAATCTAATAAATAAATAAATAAATGAATGAATGAATGAATGAATGAATGTTATCCCTGAAACAGAATAAGCAAATGAAACAAGTTTTCTAACAGGGATATTTTTATTCTGAAATCCCCACTTTAGGCCATTTAATATTTTTGTTTAGGGACCAAATAACCTCATAATCAAAACATCTCATAACTCTTATTATTTTCTTCTGCTTTTTAGTAGGCATCTTGTCATAAGAAGTCTCTGTGAAAAATCGGGACATTTGTATGGCTTCTTAAATAGATTATCTTCCCAAACAGTAACAATCCTATGACATTCAAGCTCTAGTCAGGGTCCTTCATAAGAAGTTAATATCTGAAAATATCTCAGCAGGGCATTCTTGTTCACTTGCCTCCAAGCACATTCAAAGCCTCTCTAATTTTCAAAATGCCATCCTTGTATGAGTTATCCAGTAAGTCTCTTTTATGGGAGTCAGATATCAAGCAAAGAACAAAGGGACTGTTATTTGACTATTGTGAGAGGATATCAGAACAAAGCTGACATAGCTAAATTTGCTATCCAATTAAATATTTTTAATTATCTCCACCAGCTCCACATCATAGTATGTACTAATAAAAAACAGAGGCACCTGTGAAGCAGTTAACCACTGGTTTCCAGCCTGAGGAGAAAGTATAAGGAATAAAGGGAATTTGCTGACTCAATCAGTATTGATATTACAGACATGTCATAGTTTGTGATGTTGCCCTGGTACACAATCACAACATATCACTATTGCATAGCAAGCAGAGTAATGAGGTCGATAATGAAGCCTAATTCACCTACTGATTTCAAATACCAGCAGTTTATCAAGGAGTCAAGAACTTGGCAGCACAAGAAAACAACAGCCAATTGCTAGCCATCAACACACCAATCAGCCAATAGGAAGGCACCACATAAATATGATTCATGGAATAGCCCAGTGGAGAGAAGTTCCCTGAAGATGGGCTCCAGTATGTATCTGAAAGCTGAGAAGAGTTTCAACCTTGCAGTTATTTGTATTTTATTTTTTAAAATCTTCAAAATACCTACAAACATAAACTTTATAAGAACACATATGGATTTATATATATTAAAAAACACCTTTGTCTTTGAATTGGATGAGGTAATCTTACAGTAGAATGCTTAAACACATAAAATGGCTGGCTGTATAATGTATAAGTAATAATGTCAATTACTTCTGCCTCCCTGTAATTTCACTGTTGAATCTTAATAAGCTTGTAATGAATACACTTTAATAAGCCTTTAAGGTTTCTTCAAGAGAAGTATTTCACTAACTTATTTGTTTTTATGACTGCAAGAAATCTACATATGGCAACTACCATATGTATGCAGTATTTTATATAAAATATACATTATACAATAGAATAGTATGTAAGTACAGATGAATATTACTTTCAGTAACTATATTCCACCGAGATTAACTACATAGTGAGCATACTGTAATATAGTCACTGCAAGCTTTGAGTAACTAATTTAAGGAATCAACAGTAATTTTGTAATTCACACTTGGACAGCAAATCTGGTGCAGCTTGCAGTAATATTTAATGAAATATCACATTGCTTTAAGTGTTTCCAGTGAAATATGCTCTTAATTGATTTCTGACCTGTGAAAAACACTGCAGAGAGAGGAAAAGAAAACCTTTCCCCACTGCTGTGTTGAATCACTCTTTGGAAGTTGGAAGAAAGCAATATTGGTGTGAAAATTGCCACACTGATTTTGATCCCTCCCTTTCCTCTGGGCTGATCTACATCTCCTGTTTTTTCAAATACAAAACAAGCCACTTAGAGAGGGCAGGAATGGACAATCCTTGGAGAGGAGCAGCGTACAAATCTAATATATCATCATCGTCGTCGTCGTCGTTGCTGTTGCTGTTGCTGTTGCTGTTGCTATTGTTATTGTTATTAATATTCTGTTCATTTATTTTATTTAGTTGTTTGTTTGTTTGTTTGTTTCCTCTGTCAAAACACTAGAAGATAGCAGGTATATTTATATAAATATAAACATAAGCAAAGTAAGTATAAAAGTAAGTAGATAAATGGAGACTATATGGCAGTAAGACAGGGACGGTGGGCACAATGATGCATATATGCACACCAATGTTCCCTCTAATTTTTTTTCGGTGTGGGTGGAAAAGTATAGTGTCTGAGCGACAGTCCCTTTGGGACTGGGCGGCATAGAAGTATAAATAAATAAATAAATAAGAAAAAAATTCCCTTTTTTATTAAAAGAAATTAATAATAAAACAAAACCAAAATCTATTACTATTATTACTATCTTCTCTTTTTCCATCCCTGTCTCCTCCCCCTTTGTGTGTGTGTGTGTGTGTGTGTGAACTCTTGAACCATTTCCAATAACAGGTGAGCTATTGGAAATGGTTCAAGAGTTCACACACACACACACACACACACACACACACACACAAACAAACGGCTGGGGTTTTTTTTCTCTTATTATTTGAGTGCTTTTTACCATATGCTTTAAATCAAGAGTCATTTCTCTCTCTTTCTCTCCCCCCCTCTTGCTCTTTCTCTCTCTCTCTTTCTCTCTCTCTATTGCTTTCTTTCTCTATCACTCTTTCTTTCTTTCTATCTCTCTTGCTTTCTTTCTCTTCTCTCTGTTGCTAGCTCTCTCTCCCCCTTTCATCTCTCTCTCTTTCTCTCTTGTTTTCTTTCTCTCTTTCTATTGCTTTCTTTGTCTTCTCTCTCTTGCTAGCTCTCTCTCTCCCCCCTTTCTCTCTCTCTCTTAGCAGCGGCATTGGGCAGTAGACCTGGGGCGGTGACAGGGTGATCAACTGTGAGGTGGTGAGGGGGCTGCGAGAGCGCTTTCTCCGAGTGCTTCAGGAATGCCTGCCCTGCCTCTACTGCAGCCCCCTTGCTGGAAGTCTGGGACAAAAGCACTCCCAGCCAGGAAGCTGCAAGAGGGGCGGGGCGAGCATTCCTGAAATGGACGGAGAAAGCCCTCTCTCGCAGCGAAAGCGCTCCCAGCCAGGGGGCTGTGAGAGAGGACTTTCTCTGTCCGTTTCGGGAATGCCCACCATGCCCCTCTCGCAGCTTTCGTCCTGAGAAGCTGAAGCCGCCGTCGCCGTGAGAGAAGTCTCGCCCAAGGCAGGAGGCGGCGGAGAAGAGGGGGTGGATCTGGTGGGCGGGGGGCAGGGCCGAGAGGTCAGGAGCGCGAGGGGGCCGGAGGCACCATGGAGAGGCAGGGGCGGCCGCGGCTCCCTTCTACTGCCCAGGCCTCCCCGCCCGCCCCCCGCGTGGACTGGCAGGGGGATGGGGAGCACACGCCCAAGAAAAAGGCTGTGCGGGGGGTATTTTGGAGCACAGCTTACGGGGAACGGTGATGCACATGCCTTACAGATCTCTTAGGAATGGGGTGAGGTCGATAGTGAACAGGCTAAGGTTAAAGTTTTGGGGGTTTGAGGAATAAATCACAGAGTTGGGTAGTTAATTCCAGGTATTGATCACTCTGTTGCTGCAATCGTATTTTCTGCAATTGAGTTTGCAGTGGTTTATATTAAGTTTGTATCTATTGTGTGCTTGTTTATTGTTATAGTTGAAGCTGAAGTAGTCATTGACAGTAGGACAGTGTAGCAGATGATTTTATGAACTACATTTAGATCAGTTCGAAAGCGATGGAGCTCTAAGTTGTCTAAGACCAAGATTTCAAGTCTGGTGGCATAAGGTATTCTGTTGCAAGAGGAGGACTCTTCTCTCATGAAATATTTTTGTCAAAATTGCATTGCAGGTTCCAGGCAGGTGAGCTGTATTCGAGAATTGGTCTAGTGAATGTTTTGAATGCTCTAGTTAGCAGTGTAATATTGTCAGAGAAGAAGCTGTGTAAGATTAGATTGACATCTTTTAGCGCCTTTTTGGCAATGCTGTTATAGTGGGCTTTGGTACTTAGAACATTAAATATGGGTATTCCCAGATCCTTGACAGAATGAGAGTCGTCTTCAAGATCATGTCCTCCAAGCTTGTATTTTATGTTCTGATTCTTTTTGCCAATGTGTAAGACAGAGCATTTGTTGGTTGAGATTTGAAGTTGCCATCTGAAGCACAGCACATTTCTCTGAAATTTGTACCCTTGAATTTCCGGGAGATTCCTACCAGAGAGCCCGGCAGAACAGTGCATATGCTGTCAGTGTACATAAAAGAAAAGATACAGTTGTCCATAACTGTAGATGAGATACAACCACTTCATGACTGCCATAGGGTACAAATAAGCGATCAGGGGAAAAAAAAATCAATATTAATATAAAACACAAGGTTACAAGCAACAAGTTACAGTCATACAGTCATAAGTGGGAGGACATGGGGGATAGGAACAATGAGAAGACTACTAGTAAAAGTAATGCACCCTTAGTGAATAGTTTGACAGTGGGGAAGGAATTATTTATTTAGCGGAGTGATGGAATTCTGGGAAAAAACTGTCCTTGTGTCTAGTTGTCTTGGTATGCAGTGCTCTATAGCATCATTTTGAGATGATGTGGTCTGATATTATAGAGCATCCGATCATGGAATGCTAAGCAATTGGCCCAAATGTAATTTTTACAAGAAGCTCCTTCAGCTCTGATAAGATAGTAGGGAATGGAAGGATCCTGTCAGAGTGGAAGAAGCTCTTTGAATGAGAAGCAAAACATCTTCAAAAGGAAAAACAAGGAAGTCCAGTTTCCTCCTGAAAAAAGGCACCTTTGGGACAACATGACCTGGATTACGGAGAATTTCTACAGACTTTTGGCTAAGCAATCGGCTTTCTGTAATGGGTAAAAATGAGAAACATATTGGTGAAACCAACTAGTTTAATATCTGGTATATTCTCTTCTCTATATGAGCTATGTTAATAGAGAACTTGAGCAACATGTAGCCAAACTGGAGTATATAAAGTTAAAATCCCAAAAGGGATTCATTTTCATCAGGATTTCACATAGGAGATATGATTTCCATTAAGTTCTTTATACAATTTATATTGTCTTTTGCTTTCTCCACTTCTTTTTCTTAATGGGATTGTTTTCAATTGTGCTTTCAATATCACCTTCTTTACAAATTTACAATTTCAATCCATCTTCACATCTTATACTGTATTACATTAATTTTTCTGTCCTGTGATTCTTCTTACTGAAATTATTAAAATCTACTGTTCTGAAGGGCAAGATGGACATTTGACTATTCTGTTTTACTTTCATTTGAAATGAAGAACTATAGCATCAAAAACTTTCTTTTAGTATTCCAATTCTAAACTAAATATTCTGTATTGGTTATTGGGTGCTAATGATGATGATGATGATGTATTATGTAAACACTTTCTTAGTTAAGTAGGTGATAGTAGGAATCACAGTAATATTTTTAGCTATTTATTTTAACTCAGATGCTTTCATTGCCAGATTCACTCATATAGATTTCTGAGTGAAAACAGACATTTTCACATATTCACATAATAATTGTTTATTTTCTACTGCTTCTGTATTTTAGTATGAAAGCTATCCACAAGGTCTCCATTAAAATCTATTAAATCATAATTGTTTTTCTTATGAAAAATTCAAGTTAATATTATTCATTTCCCATAGTGTGGTATAATGAAAATAAAATAATTTTTTATATCCTAATACCCCTTACTTTTAATTGAGTGTTTAAAGTTTCAACTGTAGAAGAATACAATAGAAAAATATTGGAAAAGAATATGAGGCTTTCAACAATTTTCAATAAATTAGGGACAAGAATCTAGTGAAGGAAAATTGGCTTCAATGAATGCTTCATTTCACAAGTACTGTATATTCTTCCAAGATACATTTCAGAATTATAACTTAATATTATTGAGACCTAATGAAAATATTTAAAAATGTGTATATACATATATGTCTGATTGTGTGAGAGAGAGAGAAAGAAAGAAAGAGAGAATGAGATAGAGGGACAGAGACTATTTATATTAACTATATTTTTCTCTGTGATTCTTTTTTCTCCTTCTGTCAATGTCAGAATAGCCAAACGTAAGTTTTTGTCCATCACAATGATATGGGACAAAGCTGCTCATCTCTAGGAAATTAAAAAGAATCAAAGCTAAATCAGCCCATTTGTGTCTCTCTCCCTTTTCATCATCCTGATTTGATTATGTTTCTGTTACAATGATCATTAATCTTCCTCATACATGTACAATTTTGACAGTGCTACAAAGCAGGATTTGTTTTTCCTTAAGTGTTACCCTCTTTATGGTTCACAAGTTCATTTATAAGAAGGCTAGGAAAGGGAGAGTCTGCCAACAAGAGAGAGAAGGAGGCAAAAAGAAGGGGAGATACTGAAGCTCCCACAAAGAACTTGAGATCCCACCAAAAAGGTTAATGTGAATTTAAATCATTTATTCTGTTCTGCAATACGGATATCTACTCAGTCCAATGAAGAGATACTTGATAAAGAGGGTAACAAAGTGGAAAGATTGCTGCAGGAACAAAATAACCCACTTCTTCTGGCCTCCTGTAATGCACCTTTTTGTTGCCATGGAGACTTGAAAAGATTTTTTTTTTGTTATTATCAATGTTTTGAAGGCCTCTCTATTCCTGGCAACCTTGACACTTCTTTTTCTGTGTACATGTATGTCTGTGTTCTCAGTTATAAAGAATACCATTTCATGATTGGATGCCTGGCTGGCATTGGTGAAGCAAGATATAAAACAAGGTTTGTCACATTGTGTTAAATTGTTTAGATTCCTGACTAATAAGCAGAAGTAAATGAAGGATGCTACTAAATTGAAGAGTGATATGCAAAGAAAATAATAATAATAATAATAATAATAATAATAATAATAATAAACAGCCCACCCTATTTATGTTTCTTGAATATTGAGTTCTGTTTGTTACAGGAGAAGGAAGCAACTATTAAATATCTTCTAGAGGATAAAATGAACCTTGGACACACACAATAAAGAATAGGTCTGTGGTCAAATACAAAGTTCTCTGGGGACTAAGATAGATGTACTGATTCATTTAAAAAGAAACTTGTATTGCTGTGTTCACAGTTTATATTCATTAAGTAGAACAAGAATATTTCCAGTTTGTTTTTTTAAAGAATGGATTACCAATGGGGAAAAAAATGATATACAGAATCAATTTAGGCAGGACTGATAAGAAATCTTTTAAATACATGACCATGAAAAGAATCCCTGAAAGCTTAGAAAGGTTGATGATACATCTACAGTTAATAAAGGACAACATTCTGTGTATTAAATTGACCTTTTCATTCGGGATATTCTTCTTACAGACTTGACCTTTGGACTTGGATTGTCCTTCTGGGAAATTGTCTTTTGACCGGAATATACCAGGTCATGTAAGTTTTACATTTTGAAGTGTAAACTGTAGAATAGCTTTTACTTTAAAGACAATGTGTGAATCCATAAGGGACAACATATCTCCGATATTACAAAAACAAAAATACAGTTGATTGCCTGATCATGTGACAGCAAACTTGAACATTTATATCTCTGCTGAAAAGATAACATTCAAGTCAGGTGAAAAAAACAATATGGAACTAGATTGTGTATGACAATGTTTCTATAACTTTTCACAGTAACAAAAAACTGTCAGTTTATTCTAATAGACATATATTTTGGTCTATTTGAATGGCTTCAGGATACATTCTGAATTGTGCTGTTTGACTGGTTTCCTTGTCTATTGCACCGTTAGTGTTGTGGTTGGCTCTGGCCCAGCTCCTGCCCCAGGGAATGTGGAGGTGGATGCAGGGGAAACTTCAACATGTCACAGGCCTGTGTTATTGCCGACAGAGTCAGTTCAGAGTTTAGTTTCCTCGGACGAAGAAGAAGGTGGGAGTGACTTGGAAGAGGGGGGCTTGCACACAGTCCAGGCAGTCAATCTCCATTATCTTCCATTGATTCAGATGAAGACATCTTGGACCCACGCAAGCGCAGAATTATGCGTAGAAGAAACCAAGTAAAGACATATTACAGGAGATAAGAGAAGCCACCTGTGTTTGGGTGGAGCTCCAATAATTAGGGCTGCTGCTATAAATAGCAGCGTGTGGGTTTGGCCGTTGTGGAAGAGTATATTATCGCAGTTCTTCAGGAATCGTACGTTGCTGTTTTCTGGACTTTGTTGATTTTTCATGCCTTTGAAACCAAAGCAGAGCAACGTGTGTGTGTGTGTGTGTGTGTGTGTGTGTCACTTCGTTGGAAGAAGAAGGGGTGTGAAGTTTCTTCACAGCTGTTAGCTAAGTACTTAATGACTGCTTAAGGGAAATTGTACAGACTACCCGGTTGTTTTGGGATGAGTGCTCTTTGCAATACAAAAAGAGTGCTTAGTTTATTTTGAATTTTGTGATAAAGAACATTGTTTTGAATTTTCAAACGTGTGTGTGTGTGTGTCTGAAATTTGTACCCTTGAATTTTCGGGAGGTTCCTACCAGAGAGAACACTTAGGTTACTGGCTATGCCCATTTGCCTGAATGAAAAACATTTTCTCTGATTCCTTCAACATGATTCTAGCCTACCTGAATATTTCCTAGTTTTTGTGGGCTTGCTATATACAATATAATATAATTAATGGCAAGTAACTTTAAACTGACTCATCATAAAACAAAAGCAATATTGATCCAAGCAGCAAAATAACTAGCTGACCTTTGCTCCAAAAGCACAGTATAGGTCTTACAATCCATGGTTTATACTGAAGCTTTGTTTTCCAAACTCTGTTTAACAGCATAACAAACTCTGGTCTTTAAACTTAACAGAATTTCTACTTTGCCTTTCTACACATCTTGCCCCAAAGCTTCCTGGAGTTCCTGCTTACTTGCAGAAATGCTCCAGAGCCATCAGTCACTAGCAACTTTCTACATTTCATCTCAGGGTAAAAAAAAAAAACCCTCATAAAAATTTTATTGAAGCAAATTTTTCTTTCTACAGAAATTGTGGTTTGATATGATTGCTTTTTCATTTTTCTTTTTCTATTCTCTCCTCCCAAGTTTACATGTTCAACAATATTCTAAGCTTGTTTGTCCATTACCACCCTGTCAAAGCATTTTCAATAATAGGATTAATCTCTTCTTCCTCAAGGCTGCATTGTCTTCATATCCTTGGAGAATTGATACCTCTCATCCCCTTTATTTTTTGAGCCATATATGTTATGATTGTAAACATTTTGATAAATTCCTGTTAGCCTCTCAAAAGTAAATAATAATAATAACAATAACAAGGATCATGTCAGATGTTAGAGTTCGTGGGAAATCTGTCAACAAGTAGGCAACAGGACCCATGGCTGGGCAACCAGGAGTACTGGATGAACAGCATCCACAGACAAAAATATACTGTATTTCACAATCACATTATTATGGCCTCTTAGTAAAATTCTAAACTCTTGATTATGGTCATCTTGTACTAAATGTCCAAGATGCTATTCCAAACAGGTTCAATATATTTTTCACTGCAATGCATTTTGAAACATAAGCTAAAATTTACTATGGAATTTATGGTTAACAGAACAATGATATCCATTTTGCTTGGCATGATTTCCACAAGCACAATGTTTATTTATTTACAAGACTTCTAATCCACTCCAATCTTGAGAGCTCTGGGAAGCATACAACAATACACCAACTCAAAATACATAGTAATAAAACTCAAAAATAAAATGTAGAGAACAAAAATCCCCTTTCAGGACCACTAGGAGCCAAAGTTTTATTGACATAGTACAATCTTGGTTTTGCTTGTAGAGTATGAACAAAGTAAAAACTGCACCTCCTCTGGAATGAGTGTTCTGTAAACTTGGACTTGAACTAGGGGTTGGATGAAAAGTTCAGTAGAAGAAAAACATTTAGCTTCTAGGTGCAATATGGAATTTCTCACTCATATTATGCAAAATGAGTGCTATTATCAATAGCAAGTCCTATTGCTATTCGGCATGCCCAGTTTCCTATAAAAATATCAAATCCAGAGCTGATTTAACATTGAAAATAAAATAATTCTTGGACTGGGGGGCTATGTAAGTGACAACAGTGTGCACTCAATTATGAATGGGCTGTGATACATTTCCATTTCCAGGGCAGGTTAGGAGCATTTATCTTACCATGGTTAATAATAATTATGAATAGGATTTATTAACATCAGGGTGTTGATTGAACCACTGAAGGCACAACCTTTGGGGTGTGATAGACATTTGCAAAAACCACAATATGGCAAGCTTCTCTAGTTCTTGTAATTGTGATCACAGGAAATCCTAAGGTGATGATTAGAGCCTACAATTCTCTTGCAGTTTCCTTACTGTACTGAAAAGACTAAATTTGTCTTAACATTTTAAATAGCTTAATAATTATCAATGTTATTTTCTTCCTTTATTATTTCAAAATACGTTTATTTCTAAATATCTGATGAATTAATCCCAGACGTGCTTACAGAGAAGTAAGTTCCATTAACCATAACCTCTTGCCCAACCATATATAAAACCGTAGTCACTGAATACCTGAGTGATAATAAATTGATAGATATTAATGACTAGAAAAATAGGCTAACCTTCTGTTTCAACACGAGATTTCTCACAGAACAATCGTTTGAATACATTTGGTGACTATGTGCAACAAATAGAAAACCAGGGTTCCTGAGTAATTTCATTGCTTTGAGAGAGAAGATAAGGAGATATCCAAATTCTGAGATCTGGCTAGGAGCTTTATAAAAACCTTTATAAAAAACCCATACATTGTATCCTGTTCCATACATTAGAAGCAGAGGTGGGCTGCTGACCGGATGGGGGGGGAACATGGTGAGGTAGCGAAAATGGAGTTCCACCCCAGAGCACCCAATTTGCACTGAAAGTTGAAAGAAAATGCAGGGCATCCTGCATAAGCCATGTCCACAGTGTGGTAGTAAAAAAATTGGTAGCCCTTCACTGATTAGAGGCCCAATATGGTAATTCCCACCTCAGAATTGGTAGCCATATTGCTTCCAAATAAAATACCACAACTAATTGAAAACAAGCTCCTTCTTTTACAGTTTAGGATAAAATATATTTATTCTTTGAAACTCAGACATATTTTCACCCAGACCTCATCATATTTTTATGTTTTGGGCTTGCTTTTATGTTTTAGCTGTGATATTTGTTACTGTTACAATTTCATATAAGTTATGCTTGTAACTTATAAGGTGTTGTGACCTGAAACTGGTGGCAGACACGGACGATAAGGAGATTGGGAGGAACTTGGGCCAGTCCTGGAGTCTGGGGAAGGCTCTGATGGATGCTGTGTTGGAAGCAGAAATAGAGAGAGAGCCGTCCAACATTTCCCAGCTACTTTTGGAGTCAGAGATAAGTGGGGAAGAAGAACAGCTGAGGCCTGTTCCAGATGCACAGAGATGTCAGAACAGAAGAAAATTGAGTGCCAGGAGCCAACTCAGGAAGAAAGGCACATGTGAACGCTTAATGCCCCCCCCCCCCTGGCTGGGGAATAAATAGAAGCAAAAAGGAGACTGGTACCATAGGAGACAACCAGGGGTGGGCTACTACCCGGACAGGAGGGAACCCAGTGGGGTAGTGAAAATGGAGCTCCACCCCAGAGCACCCAATTTGGACTGAAAGATGTTGAAGGAAAATGCAGGGCGCCGTGCATAAGCCATGCCCACAGTGTGGTAGTAAAAAATTTTGGTAGCTCTTCTCTGGAGACAACCATTCAGATTTCATTAGGAAGATTTGCTCACCATGGTTCATGTCTCATAGACTGCTTGAGAGAGTTTAATTTACAGATTTGTGGCTGGAAGCTTTGGTCTGGCAATTATCCAAGGAACTGATAAGGTCTGTACTTCAGTCAACCCTTGGAAGGATTATTGCCTTGACTTTTCTCTGCATGAATGCCATGAATTCACAATACTTAAATAAAGAGGAGGGTTTTTGGAACAATAAGTCTGTTTCTTAGTTCTGCTGAGGCTGGGCCAGAACATAAGGAACCAAAATGCCAAAAAAATCCAGATGGAGAAGTGAGATAGAACTGGATTGGCTATGTTCCTCTGGAGTCCCACTTCAAATTACACCATTATTTTCTTCTTAGTCTTACTTTGATACCACAGATCCTGAGGGGGGTTCCTACTGGTGCAGTATGGTGCCGTAATCCGATAGTGGCATGCCAATTGTGCAATTAGCATGCGACAGCTGCAGTGCTGTCTTTCCCAGTCTGGTAACAGCTACAGTGCTGTCTTTGCCAATAATTTTGCCTTTTTTGTTTTTGCACATGTGCAGAAGCAAAATCATGTGAGGGGATGCTCACACGTGTATGATTTTTGGCAATTTTATGCTTCTGCGCATGCGTGGAAGAAAAATCATGTGAGATTATGTGTGTGCATGAGAGAATAGCAAGTAGCTGCATGCACAAAATATTGCATGCAGCGCACAGGTATGGAGGTAAGAGGAACATGCCCCTGCACAGTCCCTCTATAACAATTGTCTGATTTGAGAAAACACCCAAAATTAACTCCCTAAGGCACTAATAATGAACAAATAAAGCCTATTTTATTTTTATCCACATTCAGAGTTCATCTGCTCTGCTTGTTATGTGTGCCTGTTTATAAAGTTTTCTCTGTGAAGTGGCTTAGAAGAACACATATCTGAAACATCTTCCAACTTCTGCATCCTTTTCTCATCCCAACCTGTTATTTATTTATTTATCAAATTTTAGAAATGGCCTATCTCTTGCACAGAGGGAATCTGGGCTGTGTAATAAAGGATAAAAAAGATAACTTAATTTAGAAATGTAAATAAGAGGCAAGGATAGTTAAAGTCCTTCTGGATTGGGCAGCATAGAAGTCGAATTAAATAAATAAACAAATGAAATGAAATTCACTATTAAAAGTTAATTAAAAGGTGGGGAAGTTCCTTCGGGATGCTAACCAGGCTACTTCTCTGTGACCACCAAGCAAGATAGCATAACCAGGTCTTTCAACATTTCTGAAACGCCAAGAGACTGGGAGTCTGCCTTGCCTCTTGGAGAAAAATGTTCCAAAAGCAGGAGCAACAGCAGAGAAAAGTCTCTTCCTAGACTGCCATCAGATTTCTTTGACTGCTGGGGTCTATAACATAGTTTCTCTGTCTGGCCAGATAGAATTGGCTGATTGTAATGGGACAAAGATTGTTCCATGGGTTACCTGGTCCCATGTGATATGTGCAGTAGCTGAATTTTGGCACTGCATGCAATTGTCGTCTTTTTTTTGGCTTTGTGGTTTTGGAGAGTTTTTCGTTACTGCATATGCACACATGTGCAAAGCGTGTATACGCCTATGCAACTTGCCCACACAATGCATGAGGGAGTGAACCAGCAGCTAAGTAAATTGGAACCCACCCCAGATAGATGATGGATGGATGGGTGGGTGGGTAGGTAGGTAGGTAGATAGATAGATAGATAGATAGATAGATAGATAGATAGATAGATAGATAGATAGATAGATAGATGATAGATAGATAGATAGATAGATAGATAGATAGATAGATAGATAGATAGATGATAGATAGATAGATAGATAGATAGATGATAGATAGATAGATAGATAGATAGATGATAGATAGATAGATAGATAGATAGATAGATAGATAGATGATAGATAGATAGATAGATAGATAGATAGATAGATAGATAGATAGATAGATAGATAGATAGTAGATAAACAAACAAATGAATAGATAGATAAACAGAGACAAATACAGGGTCTTGTTCAGGCCACTTTATACTTTATAACAGTTTCAGTAAAGTATGAATATATTTCTTTGTAATTGAATATACATAAGCATGTAAGCAACTCATTCATAAATTGCAAATAACACCAGGTTTTAAATCCAGAGAGTAATTGAAGTCATAAATTTATCTTTCCATGTTGAAGGATTAGCCTATTAGTAATAAGAAGGGCATGCAGAATTCATTTCCATTGTCCAGCTATCGGTTTGAAAACATACAGCATAGGTTTGTTATGTTTCAGAATGAGTGGGAGTATTAGGATTATATAAATATTTGTAAAGGATTAGGGTTAAACTTTATTGAGGAGGGTGATTAAATTTAATGTGAACTATGGTGAACTAGGATAAGCCTTTATGATTAAAGATTGTTTTAGGCTTATGAAATGGCTCAAATTGACAGCAACAGAATGATGATATGTGGGAGAAAAAGTAGCATGTCTATCTCAGCCTGAAAAGATCAATAAGTGTTCCATCCATAGCATAAAACTTAAAATATCTCTAACCATATAAACTCATCCAAATTCTAGCCCTCACACTAAACATAACACTCCTCAGTACCCAGTTTCCTTCCTGATGAAATCAATGATAATTCCCCCCAAAAAGGAGGGAGGAAAGTACTTTCTCCTTTTTCTCTTACCCTGTATTTCTAAATAAGTCTCATGATATATTAATTTACATTTCTGTTACATTGAAAAAGAATACATTCACATGCAGAAACTGAACATACATAAATGAAAGACAAATCCCCTGTAAACCAATCGCACTTGGCCAGTAAAGAATTCTATTCTATTCTATTATGTTCTGTTCTGTTCCATTCCGTTCCGTTCCGTTCCATTCCATTCCATTCCATTCTATTCTATTCTATTCTACACCATCAACCCAAGGCTGTGTATTAGAGATGGGAATCCCTTTGCAGAAGAGGCGGAGTAACGACACGACACAAGAGCTGGATTTAAAACTGGGTCATTTTTATTAATTAAATTTGCATAATTTAATTAACTAAATTAGCATAAATTTGCATAATTAACTATAACCCCTAACAAGGACCCGCAGGGTCAAACAATTGAGAAAAACTTCCGGGGCAACTTATGGGTGTAACTCCATGCTGATCCAGATGAGGGACCACGCCCTCACCTGAGACCCTGCCATGCACTTGCATGTGGGAGGTCCCACATGCTAACACCTACAAGGGGAATTAAATGGGCGGGACCCAAAGACAGGTTCCCCCCAATAGCTCAGGTCGCTCGAACCACAAGCCTTTGGAGAGAACCTGTCAATCATCGCCAAAGATGCCCAACGGAGAACACGCAGTTGCTAAACCACCACCCAGTTTTCCGCCCCTAGCCTGCCTACCCAAATGACCAAAGGTAAGCCAATTAGCCTAAACAGGGGCGAAGCACCCCCTAACCGCCTATCCGTTGCCGCAGTGTGGAATAAGCGGAAAAACGGTCGTAGCAAATGCCATGACTGCCAAAAATTCCTATTCGGCCCCCTAGGGCGACCCTCGGTAGCACACTGAAAGATAGGGAGGGCGGGTGGGTGTTCGCTGCTGAGTCCAGGGCGAAAAGGAGGTTTTTGAACCTGCCCAGCCCTTTTATAGGGCAGTCCAGGCTCCGCCCTGGACTCATCATCAGGAAGGCCAAAGCCTCCTGATGATGCTGAGATCTCACGAATTCTCACAAGATCTCGGCATTTCCAAGATGGCGGCTTCGCCAGAGATTGTGTCCCCTGGCCCTGCTGCAAAACGTGCCGGGGATGAAGACACCGGCAGGTATTCCATTGTAAAGGTATAATATTTCTTGCTATGCTTCATGTTTCATAAATATATGGTTCTTGATATATTGATAAATTCTCATTTTTTGGTACATAATTCAAAATCAAATCCATGTTCTTAAAACATATTCCTTTCTTCAATCCATATTGATGTATTTTTTGATATTAAACTTAAATGGAAGCTGGTGGACCAAGCCCATATTATACATGTGTCCTTCCATGATTTTACACTTTCAGTAGAATAATGTTGCTATCTTATTCCTTTAAACACTTGCTGAAATGTTGTGTCCAATGAACATGGAAAAGTATTTTCTCAAATTATATTATCTAAACATAATAAGTAGATTTAATTATAAAGTTTAATGATAAATATGTAGTCCCAAGTCAGTGTCAACACTTAATAATCACATACGTAGATTTTTCCCCCCAGGATTTTCTATCCCCAACCTGCCATTTAAAATAATCCAGGTCTTCACTCACCACCACTGTAATCTTGTCTTCTATTTCTTTTCCATCTTTCTCAACATCACAGACTTTTCAAAAGAGCAAGGTTTTCATATAATGTTTACATAATCTGCTTACAGTGAAAATTTTGAAAACTCTGAGAACAATTTGTTTGATGACCCATTTATTTTCTTGGGTATCCCAAGTATTTTTAGAACTCTTCCTAATTCTAAACTTCAACATTATCAATATTATTTTTATCCTTTTATCAAATTCCAACTTTCACTTTCAGAAAGATTACTGATTCCCACAGGTACATTAAAACTGATCAGAAGGCTATGAAATCCTCTAATTAATGAGTACTATTGCAAATTATTTTATTAAATATCCACACAGTATATAGCACTCAAAATTATCAATAACACATACTATATCATTAGCATATGAGGGTTTATGTTCAATACCAGACACTTTTATACACAGTGTCCTTTGATTGCCTGATAAGATAACCAATGGCTCCATATCAAATTAAATAGGGCATCCTTGACAAGTTTCACCAGTCATTTCAGTAGGTGAAGACGTAATTACATTCATAATTACCCTGTTTAAAGGATTAGAATATCACAGTGTAATTATATGAATGTCAAAAAGAAGGAAATCAATATTTAGCCAAAACATGTTTCTGCTATTTGAACTACATCATATCAAAGACTTTTTCCATACCCAACAAAATCACCTTTGCTAATTCCTGTTTTCAAAATGTACGACTAAAATATCAATTAGTAATCTAAAGTAAAGCAAGACACGCCATCCATTCAAAAAAGAAACATATTATAGAGAATGGATAAATGATAGTAATATAATCTGTAGTTTATGTGTCAGATTACCGCCAAAATAGTCATATAATCTTTATCAGACCTCAAAATCTTAGCTTTAGGAGTCTTATTAAAGGAGGTTTTACAGACTTTGTTCAAAGCATCATTTCAAATCTTCAACAATATGGGAGAAAATAGAAATGTATTATACTACTCAGTAGGCATTGTGAAGTAGTGAACTAGAGGTTCCAGCAGTATGCTGATGATACCCAACTCTACATCTCCACCGTATGTCAATTCAATGAAGCAGTGGATGTGATCTGTCAATGCCTGGAGGCTGTGAGGGGTTTGGATGGAGGATAACAGGCTCAAGCTCAACCCTGACAAGACTGAGTGGCTATGGGCATTGCTTTCAAGGACTGTTCCACCTGCCCATCCTTAGCTCGGACCCTTCAGAATGAGTCCACAATTTGATAGTCCTCCTAGATCTGCAGCTGAGATTAGAAGAGCATCTCTCAGTTGTGGCTAGGCGGACCTTTGCAGAAGTTTGCCAAGTGCACCAGTTGCGGCCCTATTTGGATTGGGAGTCTCTTCTCACAGTCACTCACACCCTTATCACCTCGTGGCTCGACTCCTGCAATACGCTCTACATGGGTCTATCCTTGAAAAGCATTCGGAGACCACAATTAGTCCATAACGCGCCACACAAGCTGTTGTGGGTGTGCCTAGGAACACCTACATCGCACAAAAACTCCGCAAGCTGCACTGGCTTCCAATCGGTCTCTGGACATAATTTAAGGTTTTGGTCATCACCTATAAAGCCCTACATGGCTTAGGAACAGACTATCTACAGGACCATCTTCTGCCCCATAGCTCCCAGCAACCAATTAGGGCCCATATGGTTGGCCTTCTTTGGGTTCCCTCAGTTAAACAATGCCTTCTCTGTGGTAGCACCAGTTCTCTGGAACCAGCTGCCCTTGGAGTTTCATACCGTCTCCACTGTCCTGGCCTTCCGAAAGGCCTTGAAAACCTGGCTTTGCCGGCAGCCCTGGGGCCATTGAGCAATACCATCCAACTCTAGCCAGAAGTAATTAATGCTTTTACTTAATGAATGCTTTCAGGGGTTTTAGACTATTTTCTATTGTTTATTTGTTGTATGCCACCCAGAATCCAGAAGGAGTTGGGTGGTTTATAAATTTAATAAATTAAATTAATTGTTTTCATAAATTCCATAGTATCTATAAAAGGTTTAGATATGGTAATCTCAAGAAGAACTAATGATATTTTTAAATTGTATGTTTTTTTCAGTACCTTTTCATATAATATTATAACATTGAGTGGGTGTATGTGTATGTCTATACAATTAGAGTTTATCAAAGTCATTTGATACATTGGCCTGAGTGCTTTTAATAATATAGATAGTATTAGCTTAAGTTGCTTTCCAGACAAGGCCAATAATATATGTTTTCTGTACTCCCAATATACTCTATGTGCTTAATTATTTATTGAATAATTTATGTATTGTATATCAAATACATAAAGGAACTGTTAAAACTTTCAAGATATAGAAGCTTTATTTAATTCCAGTGCGAACTGCATTACACATGTAATTCCAAAGTGCTTTAACTTTCTTTCCCAAACATATTTTTACCTTTATTTTCCCATGAAATATATGCAATAAGACTATAAATGTGCCTTAAAGGTTTCCTAAATTACTCTTTTAGTTGCCCAGTGATGTCCACTGTCTTTTTTTCTTATGTAAATTTATAGTAAGAATTGATAGAATTACTGTAGAGTGATTGGATATTGCAGATAATTCAATATTGCATTCAAGTATTGTAATCATTTAGGGAGTGAGATACTAAAAATCAAATGAGGAACAAGACTGATACAAATGTTTGGTTTTTTAAAAAAATATTCCTACCATGAAAAATGTAAAAATAAAAATACTTCAGGATTATTCTATTTAGTTATTTAAAAAATTATTCTCTAATTTTATTGGTATTATTTGGAACAGAAAAATAATTTTGGTAGTATATTCATTTTTATGGAGGCTATCCTCCCTATCAGAGTTAATTGTAAGTTTTTCCATCTTCCCAGATCCAACTTAATTTGTTACCGTTTTATACAATTGTCATCATACTTTGCTGTTAAATAGATGCCTAAATATTTAATTTTCTTTACTATCTGCAAATCTATTTTCTCTGTCAATTCCTCTTTTTTTGCTTATCCAGAATATTTTTGACTGTTACTTTAGTTTTTTCTTTATTTATTTTCATCCCTATCACCTCTCTAAATTCCTCAATTTTTTTTCTATCAATTTAGGACCAGTTTCTAATGGTTCATTTAATATAAAAACTAAATCATCAGGGAATGCTTGCAATTTATATTTTTCCTTTTCAGTTTCCATCCCTTTTCTTTCTGGGTCTTGTCTAATATTTCTGATTAAGATTTCTAGTGCTAAAATGAATAAGAAGGGAGATAGTGGACAGCCTTGTCTCATTCCTTTTTTTAAGTTAAAAAATTCTGTGACATCTCCATTCTCCATTATCTTATACCCTCCAAATTAAACTCCATCATATAAACTTGTATGAGAATTGTATCTTTTGTAAATGCATGCCAATTTCCAAGCACCTAAAATTTGATCAGGTGACTGGGGGATATTGCAATGGTTATAAGCCTAAGAAATGGTGGTAGGACATTTTTCAGTGCCATTGTTATTTTAAACTGTCTGTAAATGAATGATTGTAAGTTGAAGACTATTTGTATCGTAAATCATGAATATGATGCAGTGAGGGGCTACCAAAACTTTTACTACCACACTGTGGGTGTGGCTTAAGCAGGACGCCCTGCATTTTCTTTCAATATCTTTCAGTGCAAATTGAATGTTCTGGGGTGGAGCTCCATTTTTAATACTCCACTACACACACACACACAATCTGGGCAGCAGCCCACCCCTGCCATGATGGCACTGGGATTGTGGACTGAATAGAAATGGATATGCAGTTTCAATTTCCAGATTTTATTCCAGATGCAGTGGAATGTAAAATGTAAATTTCATAATAAAGACTGCTATAGATGATCATGCATTGTAAAGAATATTTAAACATCATAATTTCATGTCCTAGATGCATCAAATGTGTAAAATACTCACACAGTAGACAAGCAAAGTCTGGGTAGAATGCAGGTGCTTGGTAGGGGGACCAAGCTTGCAGAAGTGCTAGTAAATTTGCAGCAAGTCTTGTAAAAATGTCAAGAAGACATGTCTGAAGATATGATAGCAGACAGGAAGGGGAAGGCAACAAAGAAATTGCTGAAGAAGTAAGAGAGAGAGAGAGAGTGCACATGAGCATGACGGTTACTAGAGGCTGAGGAGAAGGCGTAATTCAAATAACAAGTCTGTAATTCTGTAATACACAATAGCTTGAAAGTACCTGTTGTGGTTAGCTCTGGCCCAGCTCCTGCCCCAAGGACTGTGGATGTGGGGGAGACATCCACATGCCGCAGGCCTGTTTTGCTCCCGGTGGAATCTGCTGATGAAGCCTCCTCTGACCAAGAAGACATGAGTGACCGGGAGGAGAAGAGTGTGTCAGACAGCTCAGAAGGAGATTAATTCTCTAGCTCCTCCTTGGATTCGGAACAAGAGTTAATGATACAGCCACGCATGCGGAGAGCGATGCATAGGCAACAACAACTGAGAGATTATTATCAAAGAAAATGAGGCCACCTGTGGTTGGGTGGGGCTGTGGTAATTAGTGAGGCTGCTATAAATAGCAGCCTGTGGGTTTGGCCATTGTGGAGGATTATCTGATCCTTGTGTTTCATGCCTGCCTTGCTGACTTCGACCTTTGTGTGATGATTTTTCCCCGCTTTGAAACTAAATCAGAGTAAAATGTGTTTCACTTTGTGAAAGAAGGACTGTGAATTACCTCACAGCTGCAAGCTAATTATCATAGAACTGATAAGGGACTTGTACAAATTACCAGTTTATTTGGAGACGAGTGCTCTTTGCTATACAAAAAGAGTGCTTAGTTTATTTGAATTTTCGGTATAAAGAACATTGTTTTGAATTTTCAAATGTGTGTGTCTGAAATTTGTATCTGTGAATTTTGGGGAGGATTCTACCAGAGAGCTTGACAGTACAGTAACACAGGATGAATCAGAGATTTGGTCAAGAACAAGCCGAGATCAAAACAAAGAAACAGTGAAGAACAGGAATTTGCAAATCACAAAATCAGAGACTCAAAGTTCCTTCCAGTAAGAAGGCGATCTCTATATAGATTAAACCCTCTCCTAATGACTCTGTATAGCTGAGACTTTCCCTACTCAGTGGTTGCCAATAGTGAGGCAGCTTGCAGAGTCAGCATCTTTCCACTAGCTTGTAAAGTCCATACTTTGCAAGAGTGTAGGATTCTCAGGCTGTGGGGAGCAAAGGAGGGGGTTGCCCTGATTCTTGGCACTAAAGAAAGATCAGCACTGGTTGAGGAATGACCTAGGAGGCATCCATGTTGGATTCGTGGGCTGTTGAATAACTAGGTGCTACCCCCCCCCCCCCCCCCGAGTGCAACTTCATCCACCTGCATCTTAGAACCTGGCTCTGAGGCCATTGACATATAAATTATTTCTATGAAGTGGACTCAAACTTTTTTCTTTGATCTGGAAAATTTTACATTACTTTCAATTCTGTTTTAACATCTGTGTATGTTGTTTTCAGAATTTTCAAGCTTGGTGATTTTTAACTCTACCACTTTCTGATCTGAGAAATTAAATTAATTGGATTTAGCTATTGTATTTGTTGTTTTCATATGTTCTAAGATACCCCGAGTCCTCGGAGAAAGGTGGCATATAATAGATAGATAGATAGATAGATAGATAGATAGATAGATAGATAGATAGATAGATAGATAGATAAGTAAATAAATAAATAAACAAACAAACAAACAAACAAACGGACGGACGGACGGACGGACAGACGGACAGACGGACAGACGGACAGACGGACAGACGGACAGACGGACAGACGGACAGACGGACAGATGGACAGATGGATAGATGGATGAACAAACGAGCAAATGAACAAACAAACAAACAAACAAATCTTACTGAAATTAAGCCAGTGAGAGAGTAGCATTTTTCTCAAGTTTCAAATATAAGGTTTGTAGTTACTAACCTAGATTACATGTAACTTGGGTTATAAGTGAAAATGGGATTGGAATTTCCACTGCGAAGTGAAACATCGCATAACTGTTCTATTTAGCAATGACAGTTGCAGCAAACCCTGGCTGTTACTGTTAAGTGAGGATTTCATGCAATCGTCACTTGCGACCTTCTGCTGATTTCCTCACTGATTTTGCTTATTGGAAGCTGGCTGGGAAGATCACATATGATGATTATGTCTCATTTCCCTGAAAGCTTTCACCCTGATCCAAGCACTTCCCAGTTTGATCCCTTATAACCCCAAACTTCAGCTATTCCAAAGCAAGGGATGCTTTCAGGGGAACTCTCTTCTCCTGTCCTGTACAAACTGCCTCTGGTTCAGCCCCTCTACCCACCTACCCCTCCCACCTCTGCACAGTATGCTAAGATAGACAGAACTGTGTTCCGTTACTGTTTACTACTTGCTACACTGTTGCTCTCTTCAACACCACCATAATATTCTTCTTCTTCCTTCTTCTCAGTTCCTCTTTTGGTCTTGCTAATATCAATCCACAACACAATGGCTCTCCTAGCACTGGGCTCATAACATCCCATTGCTGCCATGCTATCCCTCACCATCATGGGATTTGACACCAGCCAGCAATGGCTAGTTAAGGGAGAGGAGGTAACACCAAGAAGGAAGACTCAATTTATTTTTATTTTATTTTATTTATTTATTTGTCCAATACACAATACATATTGAAGAGAATAGACATGTAGTAATATATATAAAGAAAAGGATAGAATAAAAGATATAAAAATAGAGAAGATATATGAAAGGAAGAAAAGATATATGAGATAAAGGAGAGACAATTGGACAGGGGATGAAAGGCACACCAGTGCACTTATGTACGCCCCTTACTGACCTCTTAGGAACCTGGAGAGGTCAATCGTGGAGAATCTAAGGGAGAAGTGTTGGGAGTTTGGGGTTGACACCACGGAGTCCGGCAATGAGTTCCATGCTTCAACAACTCGATTGCTAAAGTCATATTTTTTACAGTCAAGTTTGGAGCGGTTAATATTAAGTTTGAATCTGTTGCGTGCCCTTGTGTTGTTGCAGTTGAAGCTGAAGTAGTCATTGACAGGCAAGGACGTTGCAGCATATGATCTTGTGGGCAATACTTAGATCGTGTTTTAGGCGTTGTAGTTCTAAACTTTCTAGACCCAGGATTGTTAGTCTATTTTCGTAGAGTATTCTGTTTTGAGTGGAGGAGTGAAGGGCTCTTCTGGTGAAGTATCTTTGGACATTTTTGAGGGTGTTGATGTCCGAGATGCGGTATGAGTTCCAGACAGATGAGCTGTATTCAAGGATGGGTCTGGCAAAAGTTTTGTAGGCTCTGGAGAGTAGTGTGAGATTGCCGGAACAGAAGCTGCATCGGATCAGGTTAATAACTCTAGAAGCCTTTTTGGCGATATTGTTGCAGTGGGCTTTGGCACTTAGGTCATTTGATATTAGTATTTCAAGATCTTTTACTGAGATTTTTGGGTTGGCTGTGAGATTTTGTTTATTCAGTTTATATATGAGGTTCTTTTTGCCGATGTGGAGGGTAGAGCATTTGTTGGTTGATATTTGAAGTTGCCAGGTGTTAGACCAATCTGAGACAAAGTCGAGGTCTTTTTAACTCCATTCCCAGGTTCATTGGGACAATCTTAATTTTACTCTTACAGTTTCCATCTGAGGAGCTGTGATGGTACAATGGTTGGAAGGCATATTGCAGACTAACTCTGCCCAGTACCAGGAGTTCTATTGATCAGCTCAAGCTTGTCTCAGCCTTCCATCCTCATTGGTAAAATGAAGTCCCAGATTGTTGGGAGCAATATGCTGACTCTCTAAACTGCTTAGAGAGGGCTGCGAAGTATATAAGTCTAAGCACTATTGCCATTGCTATGAGACAGTCTGTACTTAGAGAAAATGACTAAGAATTAGGTAGACTATTGGCTGTAAACTGATACTGCCAGTCTAATAGTTGTTAGAAAATATAACCAGAGTAAAATACCACAAATAAAATATAGCAGGAAAATCAGTGTAGAATGGTTTTATTTAAATTACATCAATTAGTAAGCTATTGGAAAAAATCTCTTTAAATGATCTCTTTTCTTTTTGCAAAACTATGATTAGCCTCTTGTCTTTCGCTAACTGAAGCTAAGCACAGTCACTAAAGCCTAAATAACACTCCCAGCCCTTCTCTTTCTTCATGACTTGCCTGTGCCTGCTGCTCATTTTTCTTTGTAGGCTCTAATGTATGTTTAACATGTATCTTAATTATTTGATTACAATGGCATAATTGTATAATTGTAATGCATTATATGTGTTAGCTGGAAAGAGTCTGGAGATGCTCAACAGAATGATGTTGGGTAAATAGGATAATAACAACACTGAGAGGGAAAATAAACACAAGAAGGGAGGCTAATTTAGAAGCATTTAAGAAAAATCATGGGTGTTTTGGAAAAAGCAAGTGGGTGTCAGGCTTCCTATGTCTCTTATGTACATAAGCCTAAATTGAAAAAAAAACAAGAAACCAAATTTTACGACTATGTCTTGGATGCTTCTTACAGATTCCAACTTTACTGCAATTCTACCCATTTTGAAGCTCTAGCTGATATTGTAAATGTCTCTTATGTGTATAAGCCTAAATTGAAAAAAACAAGAAACCAAATTTTATAACTATGTCTTGGATGCTTCTTACAGATTCCAACTTTACTGCAATTCTACCTATTTTGAAGCTCTAGCTGATATTGTAAATGCCTTAGGAATGACTTAGATATGATAGATAAAACTCTACATAAAACAAAGTTCATAAATTTTAGTGCTTTTACTTGCAAATATGAGCAGGCTAGAATAGATTTAAGATTAATCTATAAATATAATTACTTTCCAAGTCTCAACATGAATGACACAAGAAAAGATGTTACCTGTTTCTATGGCAATAGCCTTGTTAATATTTATCTTTCCCGTTTTTTTAATATACAGGAGATAAAGAGATAGACGATAGATGATTTTATTAATTTATTATTCAGATATAATGTCTACATATAATTTAAGTGACAATTACTGTGATTAGAAAAAGCTTGAAATCAATAGCAAAACTGCAGCTACATTTCCATGCTAGCTAGGAATGAAGAGAGTTGAACTCTAAAACATCTTGAAAAGTTTGCATTTAAAAGAAAGATGAAAACACAAGCACATATAGGACAGGACTTATCTCACTACCGGTTCGCTTCATCCCATCTTCAAAAAAAGGGGTAAATATCAGAGCCAGGAAACTACAGACCAATCAGCATAACCTCAATACCCAGGAAAATACTGGAAAATATAATAAAAAACAGCTCTGTCAACACCTAGAAATGAGTAAAATAATAACTAGTAGCCAGCACAGGTTTGTTAAAAACAGATCATGGTAAATCAATCTTATTCTTCGCCACCACGACTAAATTAGTAGACCAGCAAAATTCTGGGGACATAATATACCTATATTTCAGCAAGGCATTTGGCAAAGTAGACCATAAGCTATGTTTTTGTAAGCTAGAGAAAAGTGGGATGGACACCCTTACCACCAAATGGACCCACAACTGGCTAACAAATCATATTTAACAAGTAGTTAAATGGGCTGAAGTCCACAAGGAGAGAAATAAGTAGTGGGGTAACACAAAGCTCTGTCTTAGACCCAGCATTCTTCAATATCTTCATAAATGACTTAGATGAGGAAACAGAAGGGAAACTTACCAAATTTGCAGGTGACACTAGTCTGGAAGTAATAGCTAACACCCTAGAAGATAGGCTCAAGATCCAGATGGATCTTGACAGATTTGAGCGCGGAACCCGATCTAACCAAATGAAATTCAATGTAAAGAAAAGTCCTGTACTTAGGTAAAAAATAAACCCAAAAGTTTATATATATATAACTGGGCGGAACTAGGCTTAATAACTTGATAGTGAGAGGGCTGTTGGAGTCCTAGTGGACAACCAGCTAAACATGAGCCAGCAGTGTGCAGCAGTAGCCAAAAAAGTCAATGCAATACTAAATTACTAAATACTAAAAATACAATCTACATCAAGTGTAATGTGTATGCTAACTTGGCACTGAATGAGAGAGGTGAGCCTTGAAAACGTTCAACTGTTTATTTGGGCTACAGTCCTGCTAATGTGACTCACTCCTGGCTGAGGGAACGAGTGAAAATTCTACAATCTGACAGCTCTTATATACTCCCAGCTGTCAGCATCTTAACCAATCATTGTCCCGTAGCTCCCGTGCTTCAGCTGGGGCAGCCTCCAGCCAATCACAGGTTTCTCTGATACCACGTGGTCTGGCCGGATGTGACAAAATGGGATAGCAATACCACTCTATAAAGCCTTGGTTAGATCACACCTGAATATTACATCCAGTTTTGGTCACAATATAAAAAATACATTGAGACTCTAGAAAAAGTGCAGAGGAGAGCAACCTGGATGATTAGGGGACTGGAGACCAAAACATATGAAGAGCGGTTGCAGAACTGGGCATGGACAGTCTAGCGAAGAGAAGGAACAGGGGAAACATGATAGCAATATTCCAATATTTGAGGGACTGCCACAGAAAGGAGGGAGTCAAGCTATTCACTGAAGCACATGAAGGACCGACAAGGAATAATGGATGGATCAAGGAGAAGTTCAACCAGTGAATGGCTACCAAAATTTTTACTATCACAATGTGGGCGTGGTTTATGCAGGATGCCCTGCATTTTCTTTCAACATCTTTCAGTGCAAATTGAGTGCTCTGGGGGGCAGCTCCATTTTCGCTATCCCACTGCATTGCCCCCCATCCAGGCAGTAACCCACCCCTGGATTCAACCTACAAATAAGGAGGAACTTTCTGACAGTGAGAACAATCAACCAATGAAACAGCTTGCCTTTGGAAGTTGTGGAAGTTTCATCAGTTGAGACTTTCAAGAAGAGAATGGACTGCCATTTGTCAGAAATGGTGTCCCATTCAACTCTGTTAATCTGTTAAAAATCTGGAATGTTTTGGAATGTATGGTCAGAATTTTCATTTTAAAATGTTCCTATTTTCCAACACAACACCAAATAAAACAATGGGGAGCAGTATAAATTGTCAGCTAAGAAGGGATAAAATACAGGGAATGTATATTCAAAATGAATGAAGGACAGAAAGAGAGAATAATTCTATCAGTCTGGGAAGACTTTTTTCAAGGCAGCAGATTGCTTTTTTCTCTCCATTTTTCTTTGTTCACTGTTTTTCTTTTGCTGCACAAAGCTCTTCTTGGTGTCTCCTTTTCTGAATCTTCTTCCATATACAGTATTTATAGTTTTAATATTCTTAGCAAGGGTCAACCTGGCTGAAACATTCTAGTAATTGATCCATATATCTGAAATGCATCTGGATTGGATTTGGCTGCAACATAATATATAAGTCTGGAGTGAAGTCTCACTTTGGAGAGGAAAATACTTGTCTGATCAGACCAAATTCCAATATATTTAGCACAATTAATTTCATTCTTAAATCAAATAAACGACAAAGAAGAAATAACTGAAAATATTTATTTTTCCTTTATTAAGGATCTTAATGGGTGTACAGCAGTATATGTAAATGAAACTGGTATATCAAACATTCTCATTCCTTTAAATATAAAAGAATCTTAATGACAACTTTAAGCAGTATTTGATTGCCTGCAGGAAAAAAAAAGATTGTGGTGTTGTTTCATTCTTTTAATATTTCCCCATTCTTCTCCTCTCTCTTTATTGTTGACTTCTTCTCACACTTTGCATAGAGACTGATAGCACCACCTTCTCAGAGAAACCTGCCCCCCACTTTGAAAACTGTTGATATAAACAAATGTTAAGACAAGAATTAAAATTTGAGTCGTATCATCACTAGAATCACAGAAGGAATATTGACAAAAGGAAATTTTGGCACACAAGGGTCAGTTTGTTGCACTCTTCTAATTCACTCATTGTTTCTGGTAGTCTGTTCCCAGGCACATGTGACACGGTTCAAAAGTGGAACTTTTAAACACAGCTGTGTCTAAAATTCTGGCTTTTGCTTTGTGGCATGTTCTTAATTAACCACACAAAGCACTTTGCAGAAATTGTAATGAGAAATTCTGACCCATTTTAATGGACATGAATAAAAATCTGATGTCTTCAAAATGGGTTTTTCACAGCTGCTAATATTGTTAGTTCACTGAAGTTAATAAACCCACAAAGCTAATTAAGAATTACATATCCATCAACAATAATAAAATTATTCTTCAAGGGCTGCCTCCATACTGCAAGATGAAACTCCTGCCTACACTAAATCTAACAGGGTGAATCCTACTAATACCCCACATCAACATTGCAGCATATCTTTATAGATTTACAAAGAGTCCTAGTAGTTGCACTCCTGTTTTAAAGTTTTAATAGGATAAGTGTCTTCAGAATACTATCAAGCCTTTCCGATTTTAATCTGTAGTTCTTTTGCTGTTCATTGTCTTCTTGTGGATAATAGAATGTTGCCAGAGGGTTTCTATTTTACTGTCATCACCTCATTTTATTTGCTTTTATTGCCAAGTTGGGAAATGATAGTAGTCAATGCAGGAATCGTCAATAAATTTTCTGGGTAAGCAAACAGGTTTGACAGTATGAGAGCAAGCCATAGAACTCAAAAAATGCAGCTTGCCCATTCACAAAATGGGCTGCCAGAGGGGGATGTGGCCACAAAGTATAAGTTAGCAGATAATAAACTGGTTAGGTTGTTTACTGCCACACTCTCTACCTCCTGGAATATAATAAATACTGAGTAGAAAGAGATATAGAAATCAGAAAGATAGATAGATGATAGATGATAGATAGATAGACAGACAGACAGACAGACAGACAGACAGACAGACAGACAGACAGACAGACAGACAGACAATATGCTTATGAATAAAATCACCTATCATTCTTATTTTATTTTTAACTAATATATTAAATATATTAAAAATATAAAAAACTAATTCAAATTAAAAGATAGTGAGGGAAAAGCATAAAAGATGCTAAGGGACATTTTTTTAAAAAAAACAACCCCATAAGATTATAATAAATAAGAAAGAAAATGAAAGAAAGGTACAAAAAATGACTTCCAACCTTCATCACAAGTATAAATAATTTTTTTAACTTTTATCTCAGGGCAAATTATAATAATTGATCTCTTCTTCCCATATCCAATTTTTATTTATAAACAAATTGATAGAGCATCACCATTTCAGTCTTGATGTCAAATAAATTATATTAAAGTTTATTAGAAATGATTACAGGTCTATTTTAATCTTGATCAAACAAACTAACTCTACATTCCTTCCTTTTCCTTTTAATATTTAGTCCATTCAAATAATGCTGTAGAACTTGATTTCTTTTCATTTCTTCTTTGTCTCTTCTCATGAGATTCTTCAAAGCTTTAGCAAACTAGTTTTGTAAAATCCAGTATAGAATATTGGTCAATATCTTGGCTTATAATTTGAATGTCACTTTTAATTATTTAAACATCAGCCTTTTTCTTTGTGTGTCCAGTGTAATATCAATATCTATTTCCATTCATTCTTTAACTTGTCTTTGTAAATCTACTTTCAACTCAGTATCTTTCTTGTCAGGTAAAACTTGTTCTCGTTCATCTTCCATATGAAATGTTCATTGAAATAGTGGAGTTCATATCCGTGATACAAGAAAAATATAAAGAGACATTAGAGACATAAAACATAAAAAACATAGACAGGGTACAGAAGGCATGGTGGTGCACTTATCCACACCTCTTACTGTTTTTTCCTCCCCACCTAGGGGTGGGCTCTAGTCAGAATACTAAATTGGGCTCACTGCCGCAGCTCATGGGTGCTTATGAGTGCGACTTTGCTTCTGCACCTGTGGAGATAGCAATATCGCTCACAGAGTCACAGGTGTGCCCATGTTTTGGCATGTGCAGAAGCAAAAAACCTCACCGAAACATGGGTGCACCTGCAGCTCCATGCACAATTTTGCTATCTCTACAGGTGCAGAAGCAAAATCACTCTGGCCCGCAAGCACTCATGAGCCGGTGCGGTAAGCCCAATTTAGCGTTTCAGCTAGCAGTCCACCCCTGTCTCCACCTCCAAACAGATCAAAACTTGGATGCCTATGGACACATTGGAATCCATGGTCACCTTGTGGGGAATGAGTAGCCAATGCCAGTAGGGTTTGAGTATTGGATTTAATTGAAACACTCCACTAAATTCAATAAATATCACATCACCTGAATGTCCAGACTGTGGGACTTTTCAAGCTGAAAACTAATCTCATTTCATTTTGTAATGAGGGAATTAAGAATCTATCAGATATTGCAGAAACCAAAGCCATATACCGTATGTTTTCTTCATATCTGTCTCCTGTTATATATATATATCTGGGTCCTAATTCTCTAGACTTGATTGTTTTGTACTTTATACCACCATTTACTCATGTCTCAAATGTGTGCAAAACAAAACCATTCTTCGTTATGGATTATTTTATTTACCATGTACTAAACAAATTAAGGTTTCATTTAATTAGTACAGATTAAAATTATTGCTAAATCCACCTTGAGTATCTGCTTAGGTGGGAAGGCAGATTATAAACAAACAAATAAATCTGAAATTTCAATCAAGAAAATATTTCTGAGACATCTTTTTTCCCCCTACCATATCTCAAATAGCAATGCCTGATTGAGGTGTGAAACAACAGCCAGAAAATGACTGGAAATTGTTCTACAATGGAGTATTATACAGTAGTTTGCTCAGATCTCAGATACAACTCTTGAATTAGGACAAGACTGATGACAAAGATATAATTCTTCACCCCAAAGCATTGGTCATGCTGTGAATTATATTTATTATTCATCATGTTAAAGTTGGGCCTGTATGACTGTAACTTGTTGCTTATATCATAAGATTTTTATTAATATTGCTTCTTCATTGCTTATTTGGCCCCTATGACAATCATTAAGTGTCATACCACATGATTCTTGACAAATGTATACAGTGATCCCTCGATTAGCACGGTCTCGATTAGCGCGAAACGCTGCAACGCGGTTTTTCAAAAAATATTAATTAAAAAAATAAAATATTAAAAAATAAGTCCACGCTAGTTCTCTCTCTCTTTCTCTCCCTGTTGCCGGCGTGGTATATGAGAGAGAAAGAGAGAGGCAGAGGTCGGGCGCATTACCGGGAGGTGGAGGCGGCGTGGGGACGCTGGGTGCCAGGGACACCGAGGAGGGGGTGGACGTGGCCTCTCAGCTGCAGAGGCGGAGGCAACGGCGGAGTCCGGCGCTGGGGCCATGCGGGGCCGCTCATCCAGGGGGGCGTGGACTGGCAAGTCGCCCTCCTTTCTCTTTCTTTCTCTCTCTTATACCACACCGGTAACAGGGAGAGAAAGAGAGAGAGCGGAGGGCACCTTGCCGGTCCACGCCCCCCTAGATGAGCGGCTCCGCATGGCCCCAGCGCTGCCCAGGCAAAGGGGAAACCCCAAGATCGCTTGCCGCTTGCCGTATTGCAGCGAAGGAGGCGAAGCAAGGCTCCAAGCTGCAATACGGCAAGCGGCAAGCGGCAAGTGATCTTGGGGTTTCCCCTTTGCCTGGGCGGCGGGAAGACCAAGGGAAGGTTCCTTCAGCCGCCCAACACCTGATCCGCTCCGCAGCGCGGCAACGGGGAAACCCCATCTTCGGCTCCTCACTGCTTCCGCGCTGCGGAGCAGATCAGCTGTTGGGCGGCTGAAGGAACCTTCCCTTGGTCTTCCCCGCCGCCCACACGCAAACTCCACCATCTGCGCATGTGCGGCCATGAAAAAAATGGTGCACATGCGCAGATGGTGGTTTTTACTTCCGCATCCAGTATAACGCGGAAATCGGTTAGCGCGGGAGGTCTTGGAACGTAACCCCCGCGCTAACCGAGAGATCACTGTATTTAATTTTATGTACGCTGAGAGCATATGCACCAAGACAAATTCCTTGTGTGTCCAATCACACTTGGCCAATAAAAATTCTATTCTATTCTATTCTATTAATACCAGATACACAAACACACACACATTTACTGAACACCATAGAAATGTCCTAAAGATAGGCATCAGATCAGGAATTTCAAAAATTAATTCAGTAGGTATGGTGGGATGCAAAAGTTGTGGGTTGCAAAAGTCCTCAAATATTTCCCGGTATTGTCAATGAATGAGCACTGTTGCCATGACTGCATTAGGTGAAGTTGGAAATCATGCCCCCCTCCCCCCCAGCAGATTTCCTGAATGACAGCTCCCAGCATCCCCTTTTTAAAGCTGTGTATGGAGGGGGGAGTTATCAGGCAAAAGCATTTTGAAGGTTACTGGTCCTATTATTTTCTTGCTCTACTTGTCATAGGATTTGTATGCAGATTATAAGGACTTACATTTTTTAAAAAAAGTTATATTAAAAGAACACTGGCCCCTATAAACATATCTGACAAATATTACAGTGATAATTATAAGTGCCTGTCATTTTCTTTAGTTGAAATTCCAAACTCCAGGTAAACTCCCTCAACTCTTGAACTGATGCCTGGTTAACAAATTATTATATATTTGAAACACAAATTCACTTGCTTAGGGGTAACGTTTAATTTATGCATGGTATGTCTGTGTGTGTGACTGTTAGCATATGGGGTTTTTTAAATATTTAAATATTTTAAATCTGTCGGATTGCTTATGATTTGTTTTTTACATGTTGTGAGCCGCCCCGAGTCTTCGGAGAGGGGCGGCATACAAATCTAAGTAATAAAATAAAATAAAAATAAATATTACTGGAATTGGAAGGTAATGCAGCAGAAGTAATTATTCAGTTCAGAGGAAAGTGCTAAAAATATTATCCTAACATATATTTATGTAGATGTAGGATCTTTGGTTAGATTTGAGTGATACCAAGTTCTATTCTCTTTTCGATTCATGATTGTGTCCATTGTTTTAGAAGTGTCTGCCTAGTCTTTATAGCAATTTGAGCCTGTTTAGTTCCTGGGTGGAAAAGAGCCAGGAATACTAGATTAGACTGGATAATTGAAACAGCATCCCTGAAGAAAACAAGACAAACCACTCATTGTCACCAAGAAAATGTCATATGTCAGGTAAAACCTGAAGACTTTACTGTACTTAGTTATGCCAAAATACTGATGACTATAACTTTTGTGGAGGATATAGTACTACCTGTATGTATACTCAAGTGTCAATGTCTGAATTTTCTTAATCTGATTATCATTCAATTTATATTCCACTCACGTTTTTCCAATATCCTCTGAAGTTGGCAAAGAGCAAAGGTGGTATAATTGTATTATTCTTTTGGAATCAGTAGAATTAAAAATCAGTGTGAGTAAAATTAGCCAACTAATATATTCAATATTTTTTCAGCAGTATGGGCAGAAAGATCTTTATCTCTACCTAGCACTGTGTGTATATTTTGACTACCAATCATATGTTTGCATCCATTTCTTATTTCAATCAGAATAGAGCTGGAAAATTCCTTTGAGATCTTCTAGTCCAAGCAGGAGATGCTACAATCTCAAATAAGTGGTTGCCAAGACTTTTCTTAAAAACCTCCAGTGGTGAAGCACCTACAACTTCTGAAGGCAAGCTATTCCACTGGTTAATTATCCTCACTGTTAGGAAGTTTCTCCTTAATTCCAAGTTGTTCATCTCCTCGTTTAGTTTCCATCCATTGTTTCTTGTCTTGCTTTCTGGTGCTTTGGAATATAGCAATAGCAATAGCACTTAGACATATACTGTTTCACAGTGCTTTTATACCCCTCTCTAATTAGTTTACAGAGTCAGTATCTGAGTCCTTGTTTTCTTCTCCTTGGAAAGGTGGAAGGCTGAGTTAACCTTGAGCCTGGAGAGATTCAATCTGCCAAATTACAGGCATTCCAGCAGTCAGCAGAAGTATCCAGCAGTATTGCATTCTAACCACTGTGCCACCATGAGTCAACTCAAAAATAAGTTGACTCTTTCTTTATGGCAGCCCTCAATACTAGAATGCTGCTATCATGTCTCCACATGTCCTTATTTTTTCTAGGCTGGCCATACCCAATTCCTGCAACCTTTCTTCATATGTTTTAGTTCCCAGGCCTTTAACCATCTTAGTTGTTCTTCTTTGCACTTTTTCCAAAGTCTTAACATCTTTTTTGTAATTTAGAGACCAAAACAGGATGCAGTATTCCAGGTATTACCTTACTAAAGCTTTATAAAGTGATACTAATACTTCATATGATTTTGATTCTATGATTCTTTTTATACCACCAAGGTTTGTATTAGCATTTTTGGCTGCTGCCATAGATTGCTGACTCGGGTTAAAATGATTGTTCACTTGGACTCCAAGTTCTCTGTCACAATTAGTTTTTTGAGCCAGGTTTTGCCTAATCTGTACTTGTACTTTTGGTTTCTCCTGCTTAGCTTTTCTCCACATTAAATTTTATGTAGTGGTTAAGGCCCATCATTCTTATGGATTCTTGTCATTTCATTTCATTTCATTTGAAAGTTCCACTGCAACGTGCAATGCTTTTTGAAACTCTCAAGGGACTTGCAGAAGACATGCTCCACAGTCAGTAAACAATGCAATAAAAACAATTTTCAATGTCCATTAATTTTTGAGCATAACCATCTTTGCCTGCAGAAGCATAAGTGAAGCATATTAACACAATTTAAAAGCAGCATTTCTGATTTTTGCTCCTGCCTTCAGTTCTGCCTTTATATATCTTTGCCAGAACCAATCTTGGTTAGAATATAGCAAAATGGAATTTAACAACTCCAGATCTCTAAAAGAGTGTGCCTCGGATATGCCAGTGCTGTGCTATTTGCAGGGTGAAAGCCAAAGAACGAGTGAGATGAAAACACTTCTAAATATTGACTTTTCTAAATCTTTAAAAGCAGTTTTAATCCAACCCCAATCAACTTCAATTCTGATGACCTTGAACTAGTTATAAAAGGCAGAGAATAAAACGAGCCTGTCAAGGCTCCTTCTAGCTGATCAATAGAAGAGTTTAAAATATCATTCAATCAGTTCCTTATCCAATGAGAAGTCACACCTTATACAGTACCATAAAAATCTTGCTTCATTCTATACAACGATAACATTATTTAAATTGTTAGAAGATACATATTTTGGGAATTTTCCCCTCTCTACTAGGACAAACGCCTGGAATTCCCTATTACACAATAGACTTGCAGACTAATCTATAGTAATGCAAACTCAGGAGGCGCTATTCAGTAAATCACTCAATAAACACATAGATTAACAGATTATCAGAGGGGACCTTATAGGTAATCAAGTCCAACCCCCAGGGGTGGGCTGCTGCCCAGGTGGAGGGGAACGCAGTGGGATAGCGAAAATGGAACTCCACCCCAGAGCACCCAATTTGCACTGAAAGATGTTGAAAGTAAATGCAGGGCGCCTTGCATAAGCCACAGGCACAGTGTGTTAGTAAAAATTTTGGAAGCCCTTCACTGCCAAACCCCCTACTCAAGCAGGAGGCCCTACACCATTTCTGACAAGTGGCAGTCCAATCGCTTCGTGAAAGCCGCTACTGATGAAGCTCCCGCAACTTCCAATGGCAAGCTGTTCCATTGGTTGTTCTCACTATCAGAAAGTTCTCCATATTTCTAGGTTGAATCTCTCCTTGATCAGTTTCCATTCATTATTCCTTGTCTGTCCTTCAGGTGGTTTGGAAAATAGCTTGAACCTATCCTCTTGTGGTAGCCTCTCAAATATTAGTACACTGCTATTATGCCCCCACCATCCACCTCTTCTCTAGACAAGTGTTTCCCAACCTTGGCAACTTGAAGATATTTGGACTTCAACTCCCAGAATTCCCCAGCCAGCGAAAACTATGGAGTCTGGTAATGACTTCCACGCTTCGACAACTCGGTTACTGAAGTCATATTTTTTTACAGTCAAGTTTGGAGCGGGTAATATTAAGTTTAAATCTGTTGTGTGCTCTTGTGTTGTTGTGGTTGAAGCTGAAGTAGTCGCAACAGGCAGGACGTTGCAGCATATGATCTTGTGGGCAATACTTAGATCTTGTTTAAGACGTCTTAGTTCTAGGCTTTCTAGGCCCGGGATTGAAAGTCTAGTCTCGTAGGGTATTCTATTTCGAGTGCAGGAGTGAAGGGCTCTTCTGGTGAAGTATCTTTGGACATTTTCAAGGGTGTTAATGTCTGAGATGCGATATGGGTTCCAATCTCTGTGTGCACTTTGCTGCATTATGGCACTCACTTGAGGAGGGTTTCCCCAGGCATGTCCCAGCCAGTCAGGGATCATGAGACGGGGGGAGGATCATCCAAAGAGAAGCCTCTGATATGGATGGCAATTCCTAAGCACACACAGAGAGAGGGGAGGAGAAAAGAGCGATACAAACCCTGGGTAGGCATAGCTGGTGATGGAATCGTGTAAGTCGCTGGGAGTGACATTGAGTTGGCCAAGGCCACCGAGGGTTTTTTTGGCTCCAGGTGTTTTGTTTTCTCTGGGAAACAAGTCCAAATGGCTCTTTGAGATTTTAAGGTTGCCAACCCCTGGTTTAGTGATTAGGACACCAGACTGAAAACTGGAACACTATGAGTTCTAGTCCCCCTTTAGCAGACTGGGTTACTTTATACCAGTTACCCTTTCTCAGCCCAATTCACTTCACAATGGTGTTGTTGTGGGGAAAATAAGAGAATAAAGGAGTATTAGGTACTGTATGCTCACCACATTGAATTATTTATAAAATAATAAACACAGGATTTAGAAAAGCCTTTATTTTATTTTATTTTATTTTGAAAAATTAATCTGCACAGATGTCTAAACGGAACGGGTCCTTGAAGAGGAAGAAGCATTTATTTTGTATGCACTCAAGGCAAGCAGCCAACTTTCCTTGAAGTACTCCCATCTCACCTGATCATCATCTTAGAGGGGTCTACCAATGAATCCTTTGTTCTTCCTGCTTCTTTGAAGCCTAATCCTTTTCCTCTAAGACCAATATCTATTCCTGATTTTGTTTTTCTTTGCAGAGTGTATTAAGCACACCGTGCTTAATACACTCTTAGTAATATTTTAAACAGTTAAGGCTCTTATCGGTAACATAAATAGAAGGCCTAGCAATTTCAAGATCAAAGAATGGGCTAAGATGCCCTTGTGTTTTGTAATTAGTCAAAGTGAAGGCATTTTCCTCTTTTGGCTTTGCTCCTATAACTGAGTTGAGGCAAGGAAAAAAAATGAAAATAGTTACGAGGTGTTCTGGATATTGCATGAGATGGGGGAGGGGGAGGGATGAATTGCCTATTTGGGGGCTGGATTTCCCCTGATATATACTGCTCAAAAAATAAAGGGAACAATCAAATAATATATCCTAGATCTGAATGAATGAAATATTTTCATTGAATATTTCATTTGCACAACTATTCCATTTGCACAACAGCATGTGAAATTGATTGTCAATCGGTGTTGCTTCCTAAGTGGACAGTTTGATTTCACAGAAGTTTCATTTACTTGAAGTTATATTCTGTTGTTTAAGTGTTCCCTTTATTTTTTTATATTTTGAGCAGTGTAGAAACATAGAAACATAGAAGACTGACGGCAGAAAAAGACCTCATGATCCATCTAGTCTGCCCTTATACTATTTTCTGTATTTTATCTTAGGATGGATATATGTTTATCCCAGGCATGTTTAAATTCAGTTACTGTGGATTTACCAACCACATCTGCTGGAACATTAGAATAAGAGAAATTAAGATTATGGTTAGAAGGAGAGAACAAAAATCTGAAATCTAGGCATTCCCAGATGGCAAGTTTATGAACTACAAAACACGATATTTAGGCGATATTAAGGAGTATATCTGCTCTCCCCTTGGGCCCATGAAATAAGCTTTTTGTTGGCAGAGCCCCTTCTCTGCCTTTTGTATACTTTCATAATATCAACTGATACTGATTTTCTTGAATTAGCATTCTATAAATGTTTAAGTGAATAAATATAGCATGTATGAGGGGATGTATGTAATTAGCCTTCCATGAAAACATTAAATAGCCAAATAACATGTTGATTATATTACTGAAATTATACTCATTCATTAAATGTCCAATCAGCTGCTTCAGTACAAAAATAAAGAAACTTTAATGATTAACCCTTAGTAGACCATTATATAAATCAATATTTGCACAATATTTTTGTATCAAAATTTGACCTCAGTAAGAGATGCTTTCTTCTCATGTAAATATTACGCTATGATTGATTTAGGTCAGTGATGGTGAACCTTTTTTTCCTCAGGTACTGAAAGAGCATGTGGCATGCTATCCCACATACGCAAGTGCCTATATGTCTGTAATTCAATACCTAGGAAGGTGAAAACTGCTTCCCCTCACCCCCTGGAGGCCCTCTGGAGGCTGGAAACAGCCTGTTTCCCAACTTCTGGTGGGCCCAGTAGGCTCATGTTTCACCCTCCCCAGGCTCCATTGGCTTCCCTGGAGTTAGGGGACAATAAAAAGGCCCTCCCCCATCTACCAGGAGGCTCTCTGGAAGCCAAAAATGCCCTCCCATCTGGTCAGTACACACATGCATGTTGGAGCTGAGCTAGGGCAATGACTCGCATACCAGCAGATAAGGCTCCACGTGTACCTGTGGTACTCGTGCTATAGGTTTGCCATCACTGGCTTAGGTAGTTTGGCCTCTTCTCATCTTGTTCTTCATTATCATTAAAGTTTTCTAGTAGTAACACCATCTATCTAAAAATGTAGTATTTATTTCACACATAATTGCAGATTATCTATCTATCTATCTATCTATCTATCTATCTATCTATCTATCTATCCATCCATCCATCTATCATTGATCTATCTTGCTTACTTTTATTTATTTTTTTATAAATAAGTCAAGCTGATGAATATACTTATACTCCTTCCTTCTCCTCCTATTTCCTCACAAAAATCACCTTGTGAGCTGGGTTGGGCTAGCCAACTAGCCCAGACCCACCCATCCAGCTGTCATGTAAAAGTAGGACTAGAACTCAGGTCTCCTGGTTTCTAGTCTAGTATATTAACTACTAGACCAAACTGTTTCTATTGGGATAAAACCATTGTTATTTTAGCTCTTTACTATAATCTAAATCTCCACTTTCCAGATATTTAGTGTTTTGATAAGAATCATTCTGATTTAGTTGCCATTGAACTAGAGAGGTACCTAGTCGAGATATGGCCATATCTAATTATATCCAAGAGTCTCTGGAAAGCTAAACATGTCTGGCCAAACTAGAAACACCTGAAGAAAATTTGGTCTGCTTTCTTGCTGGAATCCTATTAATATTGACGGCAATTCCCTGCCTCACTCAAGCAAAAAGACCAAGAAAAGCATGGCCCCACCTGGATAAAAATGCCAGCTAATCTCTCACCACTGCATTGCAAGCCCAGTAAAAATGGTCTCTTTTATCCTGCCTTTTCCTCTGTTCCTTTGTCTAACCTTAATTGGGAGGGGATAGGAAACAAAGGAGAGAGAGAGAAAAAAAATCCATCTCACTTTTTAAAATTAATTAGAGACTCTTTCAAAAGCAATACTAGTTTTGAATTGTCTCTATATCATTATGCTTTTTAATTTTGTATCTTGTGGGCCACCAGAATCAAATAAATAAATCTGATAGGAAATACAGGTAATAATATCAATTCATCATTAATTTGTAGTCACGTTTCCACTGATGCATCTTCTATGAATATAGCTGCAATATGTTATGTTTTATGGTGCTATATCAGTTCCAAAGTCTTACATTTGAATAGTAATAATATAATATCTACTTTACAGCTCATATATATTCACAGCTTTCTAATCTAGGAGATATAACTGTTTTAGCCTTCTCACATTCTATGATAGCTTTATATTTCCATAGATATATAATGATGCATCTACATTCACATTGTTACAAAGACACGAGCCATATTCCCAGCAGTGATTCACTAGTGTAGTTTTACTATAGTTATGGGTTATAGCCTTTCCCAGACCTAGTGGGTTCCAATCAAGATATAACAAAGTCTTCCATCCCCTCCAAAAATGTATTTAAAGTATATATAAAATAAATTAAAAATACATTAAAAATGCTATTCAAATAACCTAAAGGGCAAAGGCTATTGTAGTAATACTGTATAGGCTGTTTTCAAATATTTGTATAGAATAGGAATTATCCCCACCTCCAGGGGAGAGTTTTCATAGTTCCAGAATATAAATAAGCCAAATAGAAAAGCAAAAATAAGAAATGCTATTTGATATTTGTACTTTAAATTTATATACTATTAAAACTTTTGTGTCTGTTTGTGACCTTCACTTGTGCAAAATTGGAAGGTATAAAGGAACATTTATTGAACCAAGATACCTCAAATGGACTAACCTACAAAATGTTTCCAAAATGCAAAACTATTACTCTCATGGGAATGACATTTGGAAATATTGTTACTGCTTCAGTGCTACCACCACACCACCAAAGTTAGCCATAGTCACATGATTCTTATTTTCAATGTTCCCTGATGGCTTCCCATAAATCAAAGGGAAAGCTGGAAGGTACTGATAGGATTGCAAGTACTCTTTGCCTGTTTTCCAATTGCAAAGTACTGTATTTAATTGTGGGAAGCTTGCAGAGAGAAAGTCAGTAAAGAACCTTGAGGGAAGGAAGGGAGGAAGGGAGGGAAGGAGGGAAGGAAGGAAGGAATTTCCAACACTCACTGCTAGCTTCCAACTCACTCACTCACTCACTCACTCACTCATTCACTGCTAGCTTTTTTTAACTATACTTGAGCATTCTGTTTCTCTGTTTAGGTAAGAGAATATCTCTGAAACAATGACCCAGTTGGTCATAGTATTAGATCAAACTATAGCTTATATGTACAGTACATTCAAAATTGCAAGCAACTGGCAGGCAGAAGAAGTAGCCTGCACTAAACCACCATGGCTCATTTCATATATTTTGAACTTTTTGGAAAACTAGAGCAAACAAGCAGAGAAGCTTTTAAGCTTGGATTAAATGCCAATAAAAAATATGGGTTTGATGGGGCTTGGTATATGATTTGTTACATTAGATGACCACCTTACAAACTGTTAATTAAAACAGTAAGATCAAACATTATCTCTTTGTTGTCAGGTGGCTGTAAATTAAGCCCACTGAATGGATGTTTTGTTTGGTCTTGAAAAATTGTTTAGATCTTCATTACTGGCCCTTTAAGAACATCACAAGAAAGAAAAATAATAATTCAGATTTATTCTCTGTTTCTCTATTTCAAAAACAAACAAGCTATAATACAGTTACCTTGAACGAAGTAATCCATTATTTTAGACCACCCAGGTGATAATACCATCAAATCCAGACATATTAAAATCAAATGTCATTTTAAACTCTGAAATATTATCTGGCATTGTAAATAAGAAGATGGTCACACTAGCATTAGCATTTAGAAAAATAGGAATATAATTTTCCACTCTGGCATAGTGAAAAATTCTTAGAATTCACATCAAGTTTAAAAATATGTTAAAATTATAGTATGTCTTCTCTATAGGCAAATATACCCAAAATATGGACAGTTAGTCTCACTCCATCTTCATTACTGGTGTCCTCAGTATCACTTAACCTCTTCCTATTCTACACTTCCATATTTGGAAGAGGGAGCTTCCTAGAAACTAAAAACTGAGAACTATAGGTAGTCCTTGACTTATGACCATAACTGAGCCCCAAATTTCTGTTGCTAATTAAGACAGTTGTTAAGTCAGTTTTGTCCTATTTTATGACCTTTCTTCCCACAGTTCTTAAGTGAATCACTACAGTTATTAAATTAATAATATAGTCATTAAGTGAATCTAGTTTACCCATTGACTTTGCTTGTCAGAGGTTCACAAAAAGTGAACCTAGAACACTAAAACCATCATTAATATGAGTCAATGCCAAATGTCTGAATTTTAATCACGTGACCATCAGGATGCTGTAAATTATCCTGAACGTGAATTTTTTTAAAAAACGAGTCCCCGTTGTAATTTCAAACAGCCACCAAATGAACTGTTGTAAGTTGAGGTCTACCTATATATTGCTTTTACTATTGGACATTTACATAATTAATTATGAAATAAAGGAATAATATATATCACCACTTTTGGATCTCTTGAAGGAATGAATATCTCTATCTGTTTTAGTTTAGCTACAGGTCTGATGTCATGACCTCCTACTAGAAAATGCAAGACCATGTATGAATCTTGCTTTATCTATTGGGCGATTTTATTACTATGAACCATAGTGTGTATTTAAACCAGTGTTTCTCAAATAGTGGGGTTACCCACCCCCCAGGGGGGGAAGCACAGAGCAATGCTGGGGGGGGGACTCTGGGGAGCATGCATTTGTTGTCGCAGGGAGTAGGGTTTTTTGCACCAAACAGAGTAAGAGTAAGAGATATGAAGTGTATATAACAAACCCTTAAGAGATGCTGTGGAAAAATATTTAAGAGGGATGAAAAGAATGGAGGAGAGAGATGGAGATAATATGAGAAACATACGTTTCCTGAAAGCTAAGATTAGAAAATATGACAAAACATATGTAGTGCTTGGCTTCACTGTGACTACAGTGGAAAACAAAGAAAGACCAGTATGTTTACTTTGTCTAAAAATGTTGGCAGCGGACAGCATGAAGCCAAATAAATTAAGGCATCACTTAAACACATTACATCCCAATCGCGCTGATAAACTGCTTGAGTTTTTTCAGCAAAACTGTGCTAAATATTTCAAATAATCATCCCGGTGGAAAGTTGGATGGCATGCAAAATGTTTACTTTTTCCTGGGGGGGCACAACAGAAAATAATTAAGAAATACTGATTTAAGCCAATCTAATCAAAACAGGCTATAAGGTATTGTTGTGGTTCAGCCTGAGGCTGCTCAGGGACCGGCTGTGTCTCTGCTGGCTCCATGCCCGGAGGAGGATGACAGTGAAGAGGAGGGGGCTGAAGAGTCGGATGGGGGAGAGGAAAATCAGGAATGGGATGAAGGAGAAAAGCATGAGAGCCCCGGGGGAGGGGGGGCTCTCCCCAGCCAGTAGTTTGGAGTCATTAGGTGATGAAGCTCAAGCCGTCATTGACATGCGACAGAGACGGTCAGATCAAAGAAAGGAGCAATTAAAGAAGTATTATCAGCACTGAATTAGGAACAGCTGGATTTGGGTGTGGTCCTCCTTAGCAGGGTTTAAAAGGCAGGCAAGCCCTTAAAGCCATGTGGAGTGTTATCAGTTTTGAGTTGCGTTATCCTGTCTTGTTTCTCGGCGTCTCTGTTCCTGGCTTGTGGCCCAGCAGCTTTGGAAGACCCATGGGAGGTGTAGGTCTGCTATCTACAGCCTCGGCTTGGCAGCAAGAATTCTGTATTGCTGCATGGACTTTTGCCTTCGTGGATATATCTGAAGATACAGCATTTTCCTGTTTGTAAGGACATTTTCTGTTACCTGTGTTTTTCTTGAATTTTATAAAACTGCCTTTGCCTTTTACCAGTGGGTCTGGCTTCTCTTTTTGGGTTGGTATTGGCTTCTGGAGTGACCCAGACAGAACAAGGTATAAAGTTCAAATTTTTAAAAATAAGAGAAACAACAACCCAACAATTAATGGGGGGGGGGGTGGTTATGAAAACTTGGAATACTGCAAGCAATTGCCCTTTTCCCTTTCTCGCCAAAGAAACATTCATTCCAGTCCCAAATTTTAATAGATTTTCTAAGGAATAGAAAGGAAGGGAGCAGGGTCAAACTATTATGACATGGCTGTATATACTAGTCTTTAAGAGAAATAACCATGAGTGAGAACTCCCTACTTAATCCTATGGACAGGTATTGTAGATGTTATGGAGAAAGGCAATCCTGAAAAGATCCAGGATTGTATTCTAGGTCTTGAATGGAGGACCCAGAGGTCATGAAGAGTCTCAAACAAATCACTACCTTGCATTACACCCAGGTGCCAGTGAAATCAGTTCAGCTTTCATGGGTAGAAGCATATCAAGTCACATACATAATATTTAAGCATTCTGCTTTTTAAATGTAATAATCTTATTAAATATTAATCAAGAGAATAAAAGAATGGAAGTGGGCTGGTCACATAGCAAAAACTGATGGCAGGTGAACCAAGGCAATGATAGGATGGATCCCACTTGATTAAAAGCGTCCATGAAAGTGAACTAAAATAAAATGGATCTATGATGATATAAGCAAGCATTGACAAAATAAATAGTATAGGTTAGAAACATGTCTGTCATCTGCACCTCTATAACTGTCTGGTTTGGTGCTGCAACCCAACAGGACCGACACAGACTTCAGAGGATAATCAGAACTGCAGAAAAAACAATTGCTGCCAACCTGCCTTCCATTGAGGACCTGTATACTGCACGAGTCAAAAAGAGGGCGGGGAAAATATTTACTGACCCCTCACATCCTGGACACAAATTGTTTCAACTCCTACCCTCAAAACGTCGCTACAGAGCACTGCACGCCAAGACAACTAGACACAAGAACAGTTTTTTTCCGAACGCCATCACTCTACTAAACAAATAATTCCCTCAACACTGTCAGACTTTCTACTAAATCTGCACTTCTATTCTACTAGTTTTTCTCATCATTCCTTTCACCCATTTCCTCCCATGTTGACTGTATGACTGTAACTTGTTGCTTATATCCTAAGATTTTTATTAATATTGCTTCTTCATTGCTTATTTGACCCCTATGACAATCATTAAGTGTTGTATCACATGATTCTTGACAAATGTATATTTTATTTTATGTACACTGAGAGCATATGCACCAAGACAAATTCCTTGTGTGTCCAATCACACTTGGCCAATAAAAATTCTATTCTATTCTATTCTATTCTATGTGAAAGAGGCTCCTCTTATCCTGCAGTGGATATACTGAACTGGTGATGGCTAAAATGATGATGATGATAATGATGGTGGTGGTGGTGGTGGTGGTGGAGGAGAAAAATTACAGCTAAACAAATAAAAATAATGCAAAATGTGAAAGAATTAAAAAACAGAAATTGCAGAACAAAGAATAATATGGAGAGAAAAATAGAAAAGTAAGAGAAAGTAAGAATATAGTAAAGATAGACAAAGAGGTGACCATATACTGCACAAGTATAAACAATTTTTAAAAAATATTATCTTCTCTAAAATTGATTTATTCATGTCAAATATGTAGGGCTTAAGTTTTACTTGTTTTCTCAATCAGATTAATTCTTGCCTGAATCAGATTGTGAACTGGAAGAGGTAAAACAGCTTAAATTTGCAGTCAAATCAGCCCAATCAGATTTTTTCAGAACAGTTTTTCAAACAGCAAAACAACAGCCTCCCAAAGAGTTGGACAGAGTTTTTCTAAAAATAAAATTACAATTTTCATGGGTCATATATTCCAATTTCTGATCCGGGTTATTTATTACATTGAAGAAATGAAGGTCTAATGACAAACTATTTGTATAATGTAATACTTCTGTTAAACTTAATCTGTAACTAATAATTGGGTCAGGATATTTGTTCATTCAACCTAGATAACTCTGTTTAGAAACATAGCATTCCAACTTTCTTACATCTGCTAAAGGAAAATTAAATTGGCAAGGTTTTAATTTGGTCATTTGATTTGTTATTAATCAAAATCAAAATTTTCAAAATTGGTTTTAAGAATAAAAGGCCTCCAAACCCAAATCACAACTGCCTACATATTCAATCTTTCTTAAACTTCTCTCAGTATGTATATATTTCGCAGTAAAGGTAGACAAATCTATTAGGCTCAATACATAAATAGCAAAATGAATTCCTTTCCTGTATTGTATAATCCAGTGACTTCCCAGAATGAAAACAGATGTAAAGAAGAGCGGAAGCAACTATTCATGACAATATATTTGCAATTCCAATATTAAATATTTCACAGATGAGAAATGTTGCATTGTATATAATATTTTTGGTGAAGCCTGGCCAATTTGTGTCAGAACTCACTGAGATGTAAATTCAATCTTCATTTTTCAATACTGTTTTCGAAACTGAAATTTGAAAGAAAAAAAAGCGAGCTTTTTATTTTAAACAGCTATCCTTTTTTTTTCAAACATACTTAGCATTTTCCCCCTATGATCCAAAAATGAATAGTTGTCAACTCCAAAATGTGATAGATGTCACACAGGAAGTTTTGTAGGTCTGTAAAAATAATGCAGCTCCACAAAAAAGGTAATATTTTATATTGTATCCTAGGGAGACAACATTCAGTGGTTAATATCTATTCATTAAAATTTGTATAAGTTATGTGAGTTCATTCAGGATTTTTATTCAAGTTAAAATTAAACAGAGGTAAATCACTAACAGCAAACAGAGGCAATTCTTCAACCAATGTTATATATATTTACTTCTAAAAAAATTGCTTTGTATTCACTAGTGCTTATTTTCTATTACATAGGTGAGTCTTTCATTTTTTTCAGATATCTTCCTTTAAAAAAAAGGAGGATGAAGATGCTTAGAGACGAAGGCCCCATTTCAAAAATTTGCAGAAAGGAAAGCATATAAATATATGATTGCTCACAAAAATATAGATTTGACCTTAAAGGATAACATGATAAGTTGGTGCAAAAATATTGGTAAAGAAATTGATATAGATACATGGGAAAATGTTTGGACTTTAAATTGGAAAATGTCAAAATCAGTTTCCCTAAAAGAAAATCAAATTAAGATGTTCTACAGGTGGCACCTCCCACCAAATAGGATAGCAAAAATGTTCCCTAAGACCTCCCATTATGTTGGAAGTGTAAGAACGAAATAGGGTCCTATTATCATCAATGGTGGACGTGTAGTAAAGTTAAGCTTTATTGGAAAATGATAGAAAGAATAATAAAAGAAATAGTAAAACAAGAGATAGAAATAACCCCAGAATTTTATTTACTGGGCATAAATAATCAGAAATATAAGAAAGAAATTTTACACTTAGTTATTCATATTTTGACCGTGGCCAGGATAATATACGCGCAAAATTGGAAAGGGGAAAATATCCCCAAAGAAGAGGAAGTTATTAAGAAAATATTAGATTGTGCTGAAATGGATATGATGACAAGACGGTTAAAAGATCAAGAAGAAACAGAATTTTATGAGATATGGAACAAAGTGTATATATGGATAAACAAGAAGAAATATTAAAAGTAAATAAATAAATAAATAAATAAATAAATAAGAGAATTGTATTAGCAGAGATATGATTTAAGAGTTATGTTAGAATTAGCAGGGATATGATTTAAGAGTTACGTTAGAATTAGTTTATGTATGAAGATTTATTACATAAGGTAAAACAAATTTCTTCTTTTCATTTAAAGTAATAAGTTGATTTTAAGTATTTTTTGAATGTATTCTTTTTTCTGTATTGAAATTTTACTTCTAGAATAAGCGGGGAAGATACAATCCCATTTCTATGTTAAATGTATGTTTGTCAGTTTTGTCTATTTTAAGAAAATTAATAAAATATATTGGGGGAAAAAATTTGCAGAAAGGCCTGACAACTCCTCTACCTGTTCAGCAGCAGATCTGTTACATCAGAGAAGCAAAAAAGGAAATATTCCAATATGATTCCCTAGGGATGCTAGGAAGCACAAAGAAAATCCCTAGCACAAAGAATTCAGTCAGAAAGAAGATGAACTATGCCAGGTCTGAAGCTGTCGCAATCCATTTTCTTTCCCCTGAAATGAATAGAAGTGAAACTGTTAAAAGAAGTGGGAAGAAAAGGAATAAAAATGTATCTTTCCCCTTCTTTCTGTCGAGAGCTTCAGAGGGCTTTGAGTAAGAAGATTGTTCCATCTATGACTCTTCCCTATGCAGTGATACTATTATTACGTATTTCTGTGTAAAGTTGTAACTTAAGCTAATAACAAAAAAAGGAAATACGAGCAAAAGGAAATTTTTGCAGTAGAACAATCTTCTGTGTAACAGATAAAACTTTCCCTATTCTGATTCTGCAGATATTTCACATGTGTGGTCTGAACTTTGGACTGAAGACAAGGAATGAAAAGAAAGACACCGCAGGCGAGTAATAGTAGAGGAAGTTAACAATACGAAGAAGAAAAGGGGAAAAAGAAAAAAGAGATGCTAACACAAACATCAATCAAAGCTGGTTAAAGGGAGATGGAACAAGGCTCACTTAAAGTGTCGCCTGACTGAGAGCAATTTGATGCATTCTTCACAAAGGCAATTATTTATTCATAAATAAATGTCTGAAAAGAGTGATATTTTAAAGGCTGCATAGTATGAAGAGGCAAATATAGTCAGGAGCCCACCCAGGGAGAACTGCCTTTCTCTGCATTGTCTTTTTTCCACTTGTCTTTCCAACTGATTTAATTGTTTTAAATGAAGAGCACAGGGTAATGTTCCAGCAAGAGCATCCTTTGATTGCTTGATCTTAGAGATTTTTAAAAATCTCCCTGATACCTTTCAGGCCAGTTCATCCTGAACTGAGGGAAAAGGCAGCAAATTAAATCTGTTTCAGATATTACAATTGTTATAGAACTATAGTAAGCAGCGTCAAATCTATATGTGAAAGTTTGTTATAATATTCTACACATCAGTATGTGATATTTTTTCTACACTTCATAAAAAATATCCATTCAATCTCCATTTGAATGTGTTAAGTTTCTTTGTGTATGTATGTATATATGTACATATGTGTGCTTGCGCATGCACACACATGCACACTCTCGTGCGTACACACTCCCACACAATAGCATAGTAATAATGTAGTGGCTAGTATGTCACCCTTTTGACATTTGAGACCAGGATTCAAATCTAGGCTTATACCCATCTCATCCTCCTAGCCAGATGTGATTTTGTCTGGCTTCACTGCCTAACTAAACTATGAGAGTAAGACAATATAAAAAAGTCAAGCCAGCCCAATGATACTGTTGTGGTTAGCTCTGGCCCAGCTCTTGCCCCAAGGATTGTGGATGTGGGGGAGACATCCACATGCTGCAGGCCTGTTTTGCCCCCCCCCCCTGGAATTTGCTGATGAAGGCTCCTCTGACCAAGAAGACATGAGTGACAGGGAGGAGGAGAGTGTGGCAGACAGCTCAGAAAGAGATCAATTATCTAGCTCCACCTTGGATTCAGAACAAGAGTTAATGATACAGCCACGCATGCAGAAAGCGATGCATAGGCAACAACAACTGAGAGATTATTATCAAATAAAATGAGGCCACCTTTGGTTGGGTGGGGCTGTGGTAATTAGTGAGGCTGCTATAAATAACAGCCTGTGGGTTTGGCCATTGTGGAGGAATATCTGATCATTGTGTTTCGTGACTGCTTTACTGACTTTGACTTTTTGTGTGCTGATTTTTCCCCGCTTTGAAAGTAAACCAGAGCAAAGTGTGTTTCACTTTGTGAAAGAAGAAAGACTGTGAATTGCCTCACAGCTGCAAGCTAAGTATCACAGAACTGATAAGGGACTTGTACAAATTACCAGTTTGTTTGGAGACGAGTGCTCTTTGCTATACCAAAAGGGCTCAGTTTAAGTGAATTTTCATTATAAAGAACATTGTTTTGAATTTTCAAATGTGTGTGTGTGTGAAATTTGTACCTGTGAATTTTTGGGAGGATTCTACCAGAGAGCCCGACAGAACAGGATACTATGTTTATTAAGGTTCATTCAGATGTTGGAGAACCAGGGCAATCTGATTGTCCTGGTTCTCCAGGAAAGACAAGGGGGGAAAAGACAATAACTAGAGCAAACCTGGACCATACATGGACCATTTAAAAGATCCTGGAATTGATAGAAATGTTACTACAACCTTAATAAGTGGGGATATGTGAAATACATGAGGGAACTCTATATCCACTTCAATCTACTGAAGAGAAAGCTGACCTCATAACTTGGGATAGACCAACCACACATTACATCCTGTACTCAAGAAGACCTGGAAGAAAAATGGGTACATTTTTAGGTTTTTCTGGTATAGCCAATACCTGAAGTATTATTGCCACCCTATCCATTATAGAGAATAGCAGTTGATATGAAGCATAAAATCATATATAAACTATCTACAATAACTAACCCTTCATATGATTATCAAGACTCAGTGGAGAAATAACCCAGTTGCTGTGGCCTATGGGTGGAGCTCTTGCCTCACAATCAGGAGGTTTATTTATTTTTTAATTTATTTATTTAATTAGATTTCTAGGCCACCCTTCTCCAAGTGACTCAGGGCGGTTGTGAGTTCGATCCTAGGTAGAGGCAGATATAGGGTCTCCTGCTTGGGCAGGGGGTTGGACTAGATGACCTGCAAGGTCCCTTCCAACTCTGTGAATCTGTTAAATATCGTCAGATATTTTTTCTAGAAGTTGTATAGAGAGCTGTCTAGGGAAATGTCTATTTTTTTATGATAATATTGCAATGCTATTTAAATATTAAAAGAGTGTTATATAACATTAAATTTAAAACATATTTAGGAAGCTGGAAAAATAGCTGTTCATATTTAACTTTTGCACTGGGACAAATTACCATAGGTTTCTCATCTATGTTTACACAAAGAAACCTTCATAATATTTGTCTGATATTGACTCAATACAATCTAATCAGCTATGATTTCTACAATAGATTGTGATTATAGATAAAAGTTTAAATAATACATAATAGGATTTAATTTTATAGATTATTTGCTGTACAAAATTATGCTGCTTTTCTATAAGTGAGTCACTTATAGAAAAACAGAATAAATGTTATACAGCGAATAATCTATAAAATTAAATCCTATTACATATTATTTAATCTTTTAAATTATTATTATATTATTATATCATTTAATATTATTTTCTGCTGAATATTTTATACAAGAGTATCTCGATCCACTATATTGTAATTTCTTCCTCCTTCTAAAATGTTTCTGTATTTTCTCTTCCACTTTTAATAGCCATTACATTGTGAAGACACCCATAGGCTTTTCCTACAGTTTATTAATCCAGAAAATGTGTATGTCTACAACATTATAACCTGGATATTAATACAAACTGGCAAAGATAGCAGATAACAAACTTGCTGAAAATCACCCAGATTCTCTCCCCCTTTCAAATCTTTTCCCAGGCCTGATAAATATCCTGAAATTCTAGTTTTTCAACAACAAAAAAAGCTATTGTTGTTACAGACCATTTGGTTTAATGATTTATTGCACTTAATTATTAAACAGATAATAAATAATAAATAAGATTAGAAATGTAATGTATTGCTAAATGAAGACATCATTTACCGGGAGAAATGTTTTAAGAGAAGCTGTTGTTCAGAGCTGTCCAGGAGATCTATGCATTAATCAAAAAAATGCTTTGGCTTCTTTCTTTGGCAAACTCCCATGGGTGATTGAAGTGTAGCTTCTCTCGGCAGCTAGCTCAGGCAGACAGCTGGGAATTCAGCCTTAAGGGAAAAGCTGCTCAGAGATGAGCAGAACCATGTGTGTGTTTCCTCCTTTTCACAGATCTCTAGGGACCTGCTATTAGATACATTCAGGTAGCTTGGGTAATACAGAACTGATATGTGGGGCATATCTTGGGGTTGGGTGTGGGGGGAGTAAAAGCACTGTGTGATGAAATGGGGAGGGGGAGAAATGGATATTGAACATAATATGAATCCTCTTCAGTAGCTATTATTATTATTATTATTATTAATATTATTATTATTATTATTATTATTATTATTATTATTATTATTTATTAAATTTCTATGCCGCCCCTCTCTGTAGACTCGGGGTGGGTCACAGCAATAGTGGCAAAACAATATGTAATACAAATCTAATAATTTAAACTAAACACCCATAATTTAAAAAGATGCACACAACACACCATACATAAACAATATAGGCCTGGGGAAGTTATTTCAGTTTCCCCATGCCTGATGGCAGAGGTGGGTTTTAAGAAGTTTATGAAAGGCAAGGAGGGGGGGCAATTCTAATCTCAGGAGGGAGCTGGTTCCAGAGGGTCGGGGCCGCCACAGACAAGGCTCTTCCCCTGGGACCCACCAGACAACATTATTTAGTCAACGGGACCCGGAGAAGGCCAACTCTGTGGGACCTAATCGGTCATTGGGATTCGTGTGGCAGAAGGCGGTCCCGGAGATATTCTGGTCCTATATCCCAATTTCTAGTAGTTTTGAATGTTGTTTTCATATCTGAAAATCTGAATGGTGCATAGTAGTGAAGGCAACGTGAAAACACATTGGAAAATTGGTTAATTGTATGGAGATATAACTGCTAAGTCATATCTAAAATGGATAAACTGAAGCTCTTATGCCTCTTTTTTGTATCTTGTGGTACACATTTTTGTGCATTTGCTTGCCACTCCCCAAAAAAAGATAGTGGTTCACACAATTTCAGATCATAAAGTTCATAATTTTTGGAAGCATTGGGTTGTTCTACCCAAAGAATCGGGGCTGCCGATAGGCCAGTATTACTGCTACTGGTGTCAGGGGCCTGGCCAAATTGAAAAATGGGGGGGGGGGTTGCGGTTTAATACATAATTGGTATGTCGCAAAATAAAGTAGTTTTAAAATGGGGGGGCCAGACACTTAGGCTGTATGGGGCCCCAAAATTCCTGATGGCGGCCCTGCAAAGCATCATATAGTATGTCACAGAAGTGAGTATACCACCTCACATTTTGTAAGTATATCTTTTCATGTGACAACATTAATTTGGACATTATCACTTAGGGCTGTACTCACTTTTGTTGCCAGTGGTTTAGACATTAATGACTGTGTGTTGCATTAACACTGTTATACAAGCTGTATACTCATTACTTTACATTGTAGCCAAGTGTCATTTCTACAGTGTTGTCACATGAAAAGATATACTTAAACATTTACAAAATGTGAGAAAGCATACTCACTTCGGTTAATATATTGACTTTATGCTTAAGGAGGGCCCAAAATCTATTCTATTGCCATAGCTTCACTGAAAGATAGAAAATATGTAACATCTTGCCAAAATCAATTACACAAAATCTCTTTATTTTACAATAGAAACATGGAAGATTGACGGGAGAAAAAGACCTCATGGTCCATCTAGTCTGCCCTTATATTACTTCCTGTATTTTATCTTAGGATGGATATATGTTTATCCCAGGCATGTTTAAACTCAGTTACTGTGAATTTACCAACCACGTCTGCTGGAGGTTTGTTCCAAGTATCTACTACTCTTTCAGTAAAATAATATTTTCTCACAATAGTATTGTACCTCAGGCATGGGAATATATTATATCATATACAAAACCAGAGTTCACATATCTGAAGGTATTTCCTTGTCCAGAAAATACCTGAATCCATTATTTTCTCAAAATGTCAACATCTAGTCAAATCAGACATTCTTAGATATCATTCTCTTTCTTTAATTCTTTCAATCAACATGCCTTGCAACTAGTCTACTAAGTTGCAGTTGATCTGGTCACATTTAGATCTTTCTTCTTTTTCCTTAGAAAGCCAATAGGCATCTGTTTCTTATATTCTCATGATTTTATCTCAACGTTTGCACCATCATTTGCGGCTAGAATATATTATCTTTGCTTGTTTTTATGGAAACCATTAAATCTAGCAAATAAATCTTCTGGGAAGAACCTTTCTTAATATTGGGATCCTAGATGTTGTTACTGTGTTATAATCTCCATTAACCCTAGTAAACACAGCTACAAAGCAGAGAGGATTGAACTTGTATTCCAATAGCATCAGAGGGTACTTTAGAATAGTCCAGTATAGCGTTTTTAAAGTGTAGATTAAAGCACTTCTTCTTGTCTAAAATTAGTGGGTTTAAAGCATAGTAAGAAATATGAAACATAAGACTAAAGTTGCTCTTCAAGGTTAAAGCATATCATGTAGTTAAGCTGGGAGAAAACTTCAACTCACAATGAACCCAACATCTAAGTCACTATAATGCTACTCTGTATGTTTTCAGAAGATAATGGAAAAAAGAAAGAAAAAGAAAACTCATGCTACCAAACTAGCATTCTTTTTTTAATGTCTTCATTATATTTTTCTCTTTCTACTTGTCAGAGTAATTTCTTAAGCAGATCTACAGCCTTTTATATACATTACTTTTATATCGATACATTTTTTTACATTATATTACAATATTTTCTAATTCTACATCTTCTTCCTACAGTTCCTCTTCATCCTTCTGTCATCATGCTCTATATGGGGCTATCCTTGAAAAGTGTTCGGAGACCACAACTGGTCCAAAACGTAGCTGCACAAGCTGTTGTGGGTGTGCCTAGGGTTACCCACATCACGCCAACATTCTGTGAGCTGCATTAGCTCCCAATCAGTCTCTAGATGAAATTCACAGTGTCACCTTTAAAGCCCCACATGATTTAGGGCCAGATTATTTATAGGACTACCTTCTGCCACATACCTCCCAGTGACTGATTAGGGCTAACAGAGTTGGTTTTCTCAGGATCCCATCAGCTAGACGGTGTTGGCTGGCAGGGCCACGTGGGAGGACCTTCTCTGTGGTGGCTCCTGCTCTCTGGAACCAACTTCCCCCCAGAGATCCCCATGATCCCCACCCTCCTGGCCTTCTGAAAGGCCATGAAAACATGACTTTGCTGGTCAGCCTGGGGGCAGTTAACCATACCATATAATAATAATAATAATAATAATAATAATAATAATAATAATAATAATAACAACAACAACAACAACAACAACAATAATAATTTATTAGATTTGTATGCCGACCCTCTCCGAAGACTCGGGGTGGCTCACAACAATAATAAAAACAGTGTAACATTGAAACAAATCTAATAATAAAAAAGATATATAAAAACCCCAAGATTAAAATCATACAACACATACATACATTTAGCCCCTGCTGAGTGGATATGAATGTTTTATTATTATGGGTTTTTTAATTGTTTTATATTATTTTATTCTGTTGTACACTGTCCAGAGCCCAGAAAAAGTTGGGTGACTTATAAATCTCATAAACAAACAAATAAATAAATACAATCATACCACTTTTCCCATATTACATAATAATCTGAATCTTTTTGTCCTTTAGGTTCTATTATTAATTTATCCAGCTCCACACATTCAAATATTTTTTTAATTATCAAGCTTTTTTGGCGGGATGCATTTATATTTCTCCAACATAGCAGTCCAAGCTGTAGTTGTAATATGTAAAATCAAATATTTAGAGCTTTTACCATATTGTCCTTTAACAAAATAAATTCTGGGGTGAATTCTACTTGTAACCCTACTACTTTTTGCAGCCAACTATGTATGCTTTTCTAATATTTCTTCACTTCTGGGCAAAACCACCATGTGTGAAAGAAGGTACCTTGATCTTTTTTGCATTTTAAATTTAAATTTGTGTATACAGTGTTCCATCAATTTTTGCGGGGGTTGCGTTCCCAGACCGCTCGCGAAAATCGAATTTCCGTGAAGTAAAGATGTGGAAATAAATACACTATTTTTGGCTATGAACAGTATCACAAGCCTTCCCTTAACACTTTAAACCCCTAAATTGCAATTTCCCATTCCCTTAGCAACCATTTAGATTATTACTCACCATGTTTATTTATTAAAGTTTATTAAAAAAATATTTATTAAAGGCGAACGAAAGTTTGGTGATGACATATGATGTCATCGGGCGGAAAAAAACATGGTATAAGGAAAAAACAGCCGAAGTATTTTTTAATTAATATGTTTGAAAAACCGTTACATTTACATACATGTATATATGCATGTGTGTATGTGTATGTGTAAAGTGTGTGTGTGTTGTGTGTATGTGTGTATGTGTTAAGGTAAAGAGTTCCCCTTTCCAATAGAGTCTAACTCTCGGGGATAGGTCTCATCTCCATTTCTTACCATGGGAACCAGAGTTGTCTGAAGATCCTTTCAGTGGTCAATCTAATCAGCACCCAGACTGCTGTTACCTTCCACCGAAGTAGCACCTATCGCCTTCCGTAAAATGCCCCCCCTTTTCTGACTTCAGTATTATGACTAGTTGGATTGAGTGTGCATGACTGTGTAGTAGATGTTTTTTTATGATAATGTATTTTAAATTAGTTTTTTTATTTTTCAGTATTAGATTTGTACTGTATTGTATTGCCGTTAACGTTGTGAGCCACTCCAAGTCTTCGGAGAGGGGCGGCATACAAATCTAATATATTATTATTATTATTATTATTATTATTATTATTATTATTATTATCATCATCATCATCATCATCATCATCATCATCATTAATATTAATCTACTCATATTTGCATTCTTTTGGAATGCTAGATGGACAGCTATCAGGTGAGCTTAAAATTTCTGTTGCTAAGACCATTGTTAAGTGAGCTTTGCCCACTTTATGACCTTTCTTGCCAGAGTTGTTAAATGAATCACTGTCATTAATAACAGACTTGTAGAGTAAATCTGGCTTCCCCACTGTCTTTGCCTTGTCAAAAGGTTGTCAAAGGTGATCATGTGTCCCCAGGACACTGCAACTGTCATATATATATATGCACTGCAACCGTGCATCCAAATTTTGATCATGTGACCATGAGGATAGTGCAATGGTCATGTGAAAAATGGTCACTTTAATTCAGTCCCTTAGTAACAGTCACTAAATGCGGAATATACCCACCCACACCCATATGTGTGTGTATCTGTGTCTGTGTGTCTGTCTCTCACTCTCTCTCTATTTCTCTCTCTATCTCTCTATCTCTCTGTGTGTGTGTGTGTGTGTCTGTGTGTGTGTGTAACATATTTCTGCTGATAATGAAAAGAAGGGAAACTCCTATAGATCTATTCTGGGCTTATTTGCCTTCATCAGGTAGCCACACCTTACAGGAATTTGAACTTGGGGCTCTGCTTTGTAAGGCAGTGTCCTTAGCCTCTAGGCTACAGCTCATCTCCTCTATCAGCCTGTACCAGGGAAGGGTTATGTGTGATTTTTTTGTCGAAACACTCTGGTATATGGAAGGAACATCACAGCTTCCTTTTTATCTCTCGGCCCCACCAAGGGCCATATTCCAAGGCAGATCAGCTTTTTATAGCTGACAACTATAATTTGTAAGGGTAACATATTTTTACTGATAATGAAAAGGAAAGGAGACTACAATAGATCTATTTCAGGCTTATTTGCCTTCATCAGGTAGCCACACCCGTGCTGGGATTTGAACCTGGGGCTCTGCCTTGTAAGGCAATGGCTTTAGCCAGTAGGCTATAAGTTCATCTCCTGTATCAGCTTGTACCAGGGAAGGGTTATGTGTGATTTTTTTGTTTAATTGTGTGTGTGTGGGGTGTCTGTATGTGTCTGTGTGTGTCTGTGTGTGTTTTCGTGTATATATGTGTGTGTGTGTGTGTGTGTGTGTGTGTGTGTGCATGTGTGTGTGTGTGTATATGTATGTATATACATCATATACATATACATATACATATACATGTAGATTGTTCTGAGTTCGGGTTTTGCCCCATGTAATATTTTGAGTGTCTATGCGACGTTTCGGTGAAATCACATTCACCATCATCAGGCTGAAGTTTCAAGCTTCGTGCTGTTGTAAATATGGAATGTTTGCAACTGCCATTTCTTCCTTGTAAATAGTGTTAGGGGTGGAGATTTGGTTTGAATGTAGCAAATAGATTGGGTGACTATGTTTTAGTGATCTGATTGGTTGGTGGAATCATAATTGCTAGAAGGATTGACATGGTGATTGTTATGAAGTGTTTTTTTTGTTTAAGGCTGGTTTCCAAATCTCTGGTAGGCGGGACGTATCATCCCTTTTATTTATGCAGAGGGGGTGTTTCTCAATCTCTATAGCTTCTAAAGTAATTCTTCTATATAAATTTTCTGTTTTGTAAAGTAATTTGGTTTTTTCAAAGTCAATTTCGTGCCCTGTTTTTTTAATGTGCTGGACAAGGGAGGAAGTCTTTTCTTCTTTTTTAACTGCATTCTTATGTTCTGCAATGCGTGCACTTACTCTTCGTAATACATATACATATACATATACATACATACATGCATACATACAAACACATATATATATTCAAACACCTCAGTATATATGAATTAGTTTTGCATGTGACAAATATGTTGTTTTGTAGCTGAATACAAAATTATGCCTTTGAAAGAGGTTCAATAAAAATATTAAAAGACAAAATTTCATATTTTGATCTGATTAAAAAACCCCATTAATTGAATTGCATTTTTTTTACTTTACAAATTAATATAGATTTTTTCTTTAAATGATTGTGAACACTATCTCAAAAAAGACATTCTCTCTTTTTTTGATGAATGTCCTTTTTTAGAGAATGCCTGCTGTGATCCATGTGTGGATTGTCTACAAATGCAGCATGCCTCTTTCTTTCTTTCTTTCTTTGAATGATTGTTTTTTTTACTAAAATGTGCAGATTTAATTGATTAATTAATCAAGCAAAGACATATAATTAGTCAGATGGATTCCCCCATCCAATACTGGGTAAGAGATATAAGAAAAGCTAAGCTTCTGTAGATCAGCTGGCATCTGTTTCAATAAGGTGTTTCATCTTGCATAGAATAGTAATTCACCTGAACAGAAGGAAGCACCTTTATCATCCTGTACTTTGAACAAGGTTGACAAACCATCAACTTGGGTCTATTGTTAGAGGCTTTTGACTGTAAGGTAAAGATGTAAAGGTCATTGCTGTTAAAAATAATTTTATTGCTTTGGTTCACTGAAGAAATGTCCCCTCAATAGATTTGATATCTGTAAAGCTATCCTTCCTATAAGCAACTACTTTCATGTAAACTTTCATACAAGCTTGAATACTGTTCTGTCGGGCTCTCTGGTAGAATCCTCCCGAAAGTTCACAGATACAAATTTCAGACACACACACGTTTGAAAATTCAAAACAATGTTCTTTATAATGAAATTCACTTAAACTAAGCCCTCTTTTTGTATAGCAAAGAGCACTCATCTCCAAACAAACTGGTAATTCGTAAAAGTCCCTTATCAGTTCTGTGATACTTAGCTTGCAGCTGTGAGGCAATTCACAGTCCTTCTTCTTTCACAAAGTGAAACACACTTTGCTCTGGTTAGTTTCAAAGTGGGGAAAAATCAGCACACAAAGGTCAAAGTCAGCAAAGCAGGCACGAAGCACAACGATCAGATAATCCTCCACAATGGCCAAACCCACAGGCTGCTATTTATAGCAGCCTCACTAATTACCACAGCCCCACCCAACCACAGGTGGCCTCATTTTCTTTGATAATAATCTCTCAGTTGTTGCTGCCTATGCATCGCTCTCCTCATGCGTGGCTGTATCATTAACTCTTGTTCTGAATCCAAGGAGGGGCTAGATAATTGATCTCCTTCAGAGCTGTCTGCCACACTCTCCTCCTCCCTGTCACTCATGTCTTCTTGGTCAGAGGAGCCTTCATCATCAGATTTCACCAGGAGCAAAACAGGCCTGCAGCATGTGGATGTCTCCCCCACATCCACAGTCCTTGGGTCAGGAGCTGGGCCAGAGCTAACCACAACAGATACAAATTTGGAAGAAGTTGACAGTTGAGTAACATGTCAAGGCTGCACTCCAAAGAGGTGGGTGGAGCCATAGAAAACTAAAATTGAGTTGATTTAATTTACAATGAGTTACACTTAAAATATTTCAATGTTTCCATTTGACTATTTTCATACTAAAAATTAAAGTTTTGCTACAACATCTGGAGGAGCTTTTGGGATTTTAGAGAAAGGGGAGAAACAGAACAGCAGAAGGCAAATTATTTCAAACAGAAAACATAACACAGAACAATCATTTGCAACAATTGGTAAATTTGGTACCAACAAGTTTTTCAAATTTGGGGAGACTCTGTTGACTGTATAACTGATGATTTTTCTTTTTGGAGTCTCCTGCATCAGTGACAATATTAATTAAATGCATCCCTGACCTGCTGGGTTCTTTAAATATTTGCAGTTCTCTGCAGTGTTTAGTAATGAAATGAAATTAATGAGCTCATTAGATTCTACCTCAATCTTTTAAATATAAACATGACAATCAGACTCAATCTTATTCTTCCCTTCTTGCAGTGAAATGTACTTCAGGAAAGCCAGGCTAACTCTACAATAATCTACCTCTCCCTCTCTTTCCACCCCTTCTTCTCCAGTTAAAGACCAACAAGATCTAATATAAAGAAAAAAGAAAAAGAGAAAAAACAAAAACAGTGCTGGGTTGACAAAAATTATGCTAAATTGTAAAGTGCTTTATGTGGGTTTGGATTACTGCAGTTTGTGAAGCCAGAATGTTGGCTTTTCCAACAGAAAACAGGCAATTAATTTTGTTCTCTGTTTATTAATTTAAGAAAGTATTTGGTTAGTGATAGCAAGAAATAAAATTTCTCATGATAGCAAAATTACTTGATTCCCACCAGGGTTGTTTTATATTATTGAAACCACAGAATTGTTCAATAATTACTGTGATTGTTTTAATCTAACTTTAAGACATGCAACACTGGACTGCTATATCCAGTCCTACAATGATATTGCATGAAATTATTAACATTTGTGGCTAGCATGTGAATGAGGCTGGGGAAAACAAGACAGTGTCAGTTTGCTTCTCATTTTTTGTCCTTTGTCCTATTTTTAGGAATACAAATAGGAAGTCAATGAAGAAGCAAGATATTGCATTGTTTTAAAAAAGATGAAATACAGTCCTGGTAGATATCTTTGATATTGTTTGAACTGCTCCCCTGAACACGTTATGTTTCCTCTGAACACACATATTTAATAAAAGATATGGAAATATCCTTCTCAATGGCTCCAACATCCAGCAGCATATAAAAACTAAATTTCCCCGACTCTTTATTATACTGTAGTTCTTATTTGTTTTGTGTTGTTGTTTTCTTCTCTCTAAATCAACTATCATGGATTAGAAAAATGTCCAAATTTCTGCTTGTTTTTGTTGTTGAGTTTTGACACTACATATAAAACAGTGAACAAGTGAATCTGGGCAAGTGAGTATAGAAAGTAAAATTAATAAAAGATTCAAATTAAACACAAATAACCCCCTCAGTAGCACATAAATATGTATGTTCTCATAAATGGATTACAAGGTACAATATCCATACCTGTGCGAATATAGCACAGAATATGTTTCTTAACACAATAAGAAAGTTGGTAGAGGAAAGCTGACTTGAAATTCAGAATAGGGTTCTGTAATTGTTTGTGTATTTCTAAAATGTATTTTTCCATTAGTGTTGTTTCTCAATTTGCTCAATAAATCACATGAGGGTTTTTTATGTGATATGATGCTTATTTATTTTAAATAAGGTTTATTGATGTGAGAACTGCAGAATATGCTGATATAAATAAACAGATAGAACTGTTATTTAGCTATGTCTAGTAAGGCTGTCAAATATATCAAAAGTTCTACTGGCATTTCAAGTAGGAAAGCTTCATTTTCCAGATTCATATACCACAAAATTAGAAAAGAAGTTCAGATGTAACAGGCTAGCATTACTTTCTCTCCAACTAACCCGATTCCTAGTCAGCAAATCATTTTCAATACAGTATTAGCAGTAATTGTATTTTGAGTAGTCAGCCCTGGTGTCTTTCTAGCCTTCAGCAAAGATTCATTGACTGGGACTACACAATGTCCAATAGAATGAGATTACCATGTCATTTTAATGTGTTCCCATCTCACTAGAAATTGAAAATGATCACATATGGAAGGATAGTTCAAGTTCATTCCCTTGCCTGCTGAGTTGGTTTCTATTTAAAGTGCTTTTAAAATATTTAAAAAATCCATCTAAATAGAATAGTGGAATTTTAAAAAGCTATTTCCACTTTACTTGAAGTCAGAATTGGTATAGTCCATGCTGGGACTTCAAAATGTGTGTGGGTGTGGATGTGAGTGTATATGCGCAAATATATATTTTATTCCCAGCCATACCTTTAAGAGTAAGAGAATAAGAGTAATTGTAGATTCCTACAACTTCTGGACCTTATCTACTCTATGGAAGGAAGGAACTTAGGAGATCAAATGAGAACTTTGGTTGTTAATACCAGAAAAGAGAGAACTGAAGTATCTTCTACATATTTTCTGATAATGGCTGAAGTATAAGAAAGGAAACGACACTGCCAAACCGCTTTTTACTTTCCACACAGTAAAACATTACTATTTTTTTCTTATTTGTGCAATAGAAAATAGCTGAGGTTCATCAAGGGGGAAAAAATAATAATTAATAATAATAATAATTGATAAAATGTATACATTTCCTGAATCTCTGAATTTTGGGTGGTTTACATTACCATTTTAAAAAACTTTATGAGAAACAAGCAGAAGACAAAAGAACATTGATGGCAAAGAAAACAAATCCAGAGGAGGAAAAAAGAAAAGAACTGGACATCAGCTGTGGCAAGGGGGGCGTTTGCCCAGGTTCGCCTGGTGCGCCACTTGTGGCCCTATTTGGACCGGAAGTCATTGCTCACAGTCACTCATGCCCTCATCACCTCGAGGTTCGACTACTGTAATGCTCTCTACATGGGGCTACCTTTGAAAAGTGTTCGGAAACTTCAGATCGTGCAGAATGCAGCTGCGAGAGCAATTATGGGCTTCTCTAAGTATGCCCATATTACTCCAACACTCCGCAGTCTGCATTGATTGCCAATCAATTTCCGGTCACAATTCAAAGTGTTGGTTATGACCTATAAAGCCCTTCATGTCACCGGACCAGAATATCTTCGGGACCGCCTCCTGCCGCACGAATCCCAGCGACTGGTTAGGTCCCACAGAGTCGGCCTTCTTCGGGTCCCATCGACTAAACAATGTCGTCTGGCGGGACCCAGGGGAAGAGCCTTCTCTGTGGGGGCCCCGACCCTCTGGAACTAGCTCCCCCCTGAGATTAGGATTGCCCCTACCCTCCCTGCCTTTCGTAAACTCCTTAAGAGCCACCTCTGCCGTCAGGCATGGGGGAACTAAAACACCTCCCCCTTGCCCATGTTGTTTTGTTGATTGATTGACTGTGTGCCTGTTTTTTATATATATTGGTATTGTTTTAGGAAATTACTAATTTTAAATTGTAATTAGATTGGTGGGCATTGGATTTTTATTATGTACTGTTTCTTATTATTGTTGTGAGCCGGCCCGAGTTTGCGGAGAGGGGCGGCATATAAATCCAATAAATCTAAATCTAATCTAATCTAATTATCCTTGACAAAGGCCTAAGTGAAGACAAAAAAGCTAGGTCTTCAGATCTCTTCAAAGTACCAGTAGGGTGGGAGCCATTCCCAACCAAATATTCTTTTGCTGTCCACATTGGGACAAGTTTCATGAAAAGCCAGCTGCATTCAAAATTCAAGTTATGTCTAATGAATAGGCAACTGCTCTTGTTTAAGCTTTTTCTTTTTCTCTCTCTCTGAGATACCAAGCAATTACTTAACACAAAGAAAGTTAGAAGCTCAGAATTTTATTAACCTAATTTTTTGAAAGGAGTAAATGGGGTTAGGTTATGGAGCTCTTGGCAATAGATACATTTATTTCAACATCTTTATCTTTAGGTTTGCCAGAGCATGGATTAGTTGATATTATTGCTAACCATTTAATGACAAGAGAGGAGTTATTTGTAATCCTGGTGGTTCTAGCCGAATATGGGCAAGAAATTGAATACTTCATTAGGTGCATGGTATATAAATGCTACAGGATTTTGTATTTTCATGTAATGGCTCATTATTGTACTGCAGTAAGAATTTTTTAAAATTCATGATATGGTCGTGGTTGAATTATACTGCCTTGTCCTTGGCGAGACTCCTATGTAAACCTGAAGGATGTTTCTCAGGTTCAATGCAATTAACCTTGAGAAACAGATAATCCTTAACCCTGAGATAGTCTCACTCGTTGGCATAAAGAGAGATGATGATCTCATTCCTGGCAGGACTCTTGAACCATGAAGATCTCTTTCTTGGCAGGAGGGCAATGGGCTAGAAGTCAGAAGCATATCGTATCTTGCCAAGATCATCACATGCATTTTTGCAAATTGGGCTTCATCAGATTGATGAACATCCCAAAAGAGGGAAGGAAAGACTAGTTAATGCCCTAATGCTACCACACTTTGTCATATTATAGAAGCTATTTCATTTCCTTCTTTCATTTTTATTTACTACAAGTACAGTTTGTGAGACCCCTATTTACAGACTAGGGTTAAGGGAATTTGTATTTGTATTTATTAGATTTGTATGCCGCCCCTCTCCGAAGACTCGGGGCGGCTAACAACAATAAAAAAGACAATGTGAACAAATCTAATATTAAAAATAATCTTTAAAAACCCCAATTTAAAGAACCAATCATACATACAAGCATACCATGTATAAATTCTATAAGCCTAGGGGGAAGGGAAGATTTCAATTCCCCCATGCCTGACGACAGACGTGGGTTTTAAGGAGCTTGCGAAAGGCAAGGAGGGTGGGGGCAACTCTGATATCTGGGGGGAGCTGGTTCCAGAGGGTCGGGGCTGCCACAGAGAAGGCTCTTCTCCTGGGTCCCGCCAAACAACATTGTTTAGTTGACGGGGTCCGGAGAAGGCCAACTGTGTGGGACCTAACCGGTCGCTGGGATTCATGCGGCAGAAGGCGGTCCCGGAGATATTCTGGTCTGATGCCATGAAGGGCTTTAAAGGTCATAACCAACACTTTGAATGGTGACCGGAAATTGATTGGCAACCAATGCAGACTGTGGAGTGTTGGTGTAACATGGGCATACCTTGGGAAGCCCATGATTGCCCTCGCAGCTGCATTCTGCACGATCTGAAGTTTCTGAACACTTTTCAAAGGTAACCCCATGTAGAGAGCATTACAGTAGTCGAACCTCGAGGTGATGAGGGCATGAGTGACTGTGAGCAGTGAGTCCCGGTCCAGATAGGTGTCAGGTGATGCATCTCCTGGAGGACAGTGGCAGCACCACCAATTACCAAACAGCTACATCAGGGCAGGAGACAAAGTGAGAATATGTAAAACCTATGGTATGAACCTAATAAGGGTATTTGAGTTGCTTCTTAAATTCACTTTAATCTCTTTTTTCCACACACTAAATTTGTATACGACATGCAATATGTTAGAAGTCAGTGCAGATATATTTAATTTCTGGTACTTTTATTTTATTTTAAGGTGGGTTTTTTTAGATACTACAATAGGTACAGTTTAGATATCACAATATTTATCTGTTCTAATTTGAAGAAGATAGCTTGTCGGGCAAAGGAAAGACATGATGGCAAGGTCAGTTATTTTATCAAGGACAGGGTGTGTGAAAAATTTTAGAGATTAGCTCATTTATATTTTCCTATTTTAAAAAATTCAACTAGTCAAGTAGATAAGACAACCACAACATTTCTTCTTGCAATTTCTAACATGAGAGATGAAAACGGTGAGGTAAAAATGGATAGACAAAATATTCATTTCCACCTAGTCTAATCTCTAAGGTTTGTCTGATTTGTAACCAGATCTGCCAGTCAAAGCATCCAATCCTGATATTCCTCTCCCTGCAAGGATTTTTATAGAAGCAAGTACTTGTTATCAATTCCTGACAATGGAAGCAAGCATTATTGTCACTTATCATGTCCCTTTTCCTTCACCACTTCTGATAGCAACTTCAAGATGAGTTATAAAGTTTACAAATGCTCATTCTAGCCTAAAGCTAAGTGCACAAAGATTGAAAATTAGAATTTGGTATACAGTAGTGATATTCATCTCTTTTGCTATAGGGATGTTGAAACTTTCTATAAGTTTTCTCCCAGTCTACACATTGGTACTTTTTTCTGAACCTTAATAAATGAATTTCAAAACTTAATGAATGTAAGCAAGAGTCTAAATCTGATTCTGTATTCATCAAAAAGCAATATAGAAACAAACAGTCTTAAGACATGGGTTTGGTGTAAAGATGCAAACAGATTTGATCAGCATCACATCACTCAGTTCAGTGCCTAGATAGGTTGCAGTTATCTGATAAAACTGATATAACTTAGTGATACATTTCATAATGTGTTTAAAAACTACTGATGTTATTTTCCTAGGGTAGACAACTTTAAGACTTGTGGACTTCAACTCCCAGAATTCTCCAACTGGCTTGGAGAATTCTGGGAGCTAAAGTCCACAAGTCTTAAAGTTGCCAAGTTTGGGGACTCCTGCTGTATATTTATAGGTTGTATAAAATTGTTTCTTCATTGCAGTGACATGGGTGAGACTCTTCTGATAAGTAATAGTATGAAAGTTAACTTACTGACTTCATTTTTACTTTTCTAATTGTTCCACAGATTTTATATCAATACTTCACCAAAAAAAAAAAAAGTTCTAGCCATTTATTTTCCCCATATTAGATAACTGGGGTTTAGTATCTAGGAATGAATTAGAATTGGTTCCCATTTGGCTCACACTGGGTGCTTAAATAACCTTGCTCTATCCTTATGCATTTAAGTACTGAAGCTATGAATATGTTAACAAAAACTGTTGTTGTCACTCTTGCTTTCTTCAAAAGAATGGATGATCCCGCAATTCCTTTTTCATTGTAGTTAATTATTGAGATCAAAGCTAATCAAACAATGGTACGTACAGGAGTCAAATTCATATGTTTCTTCTGATTGCCCTTTAATTGTCACTCTGACCTCTGCTTTGTAACCCTAAGGCTTCACTTTAAATCTCATTTGCAATGCTGAGAAAAGAAGGACCCAGCCTTATGAAAATCAGTTATAGCTCATCTCAAGCACAGGCAACAAGGAACTGTGACATCCAATTTCTGGAGAAGGGGAAGCATAACAGTAATTAAATTTTCTGATCTTGTTAGCCAATTTCTCCAATCACTGCCCCAGAACTGGAGATGGGGAAGAGAGAAGGGACAGTCTTGCGTCAGCAACACTGGTGAGGCAAATTAGGTTTTCATGGATTATTGAGTTAGTTCCACTTTTCTCACTTTTTAATTTATTTGTCTGCATGTTCCACAGAGCTGAAAGGCCAAGAAATTTTACCTATCTTTTTTAAAAAATTAAATTTAGAAGGGACAGAATGATAAACTTTTAAAAGGTAGGATAAGTAAGTTTGAGGATAAGATAATGGCAAGTTTTTCCTAATCTCTTTGCACTTCTGACTTTCATTCTTGTTTTGCCTTCCAATAGAAGAGATTCTTGTTAAAAATGTTGTTTAAAACAATTGCAAAATATTCTGCAGATATATTTTCACAGGGAAATATCTTCTCAGTAGTGATGTGGTTGAAAAAAAGAATTAAAGACTAAACTATAGTAACAGATCTATACCTTGCCTTTTCAGAATCAACATTTCCACTTCTAGGATATTTCTTAGGATTGTCTAAATGTTATACTTTTATTATTTCAACAATAACTATTCCAAAAGCACCTAAGAGAACCCCTATTTGTAGATCATATATGATCAAGATTAAATAATTTTCTAGAAATAATTTAGACTCTGATACATTTAAAAAATCTGTGATTTAAGTCTCCTTTTAAACAAAAAGTAAAAACAATTGCTTTAGGACTCTTCGATAAGGAGACTCTGACATATTGGATTGCAAATTATAATTAAAAATCTGGTATGTTACAACTAATACAGTGATGTGTTTCTTGGAGCATAAAAGATCCAAGATGAAATGTAAGATAAGCTATGAAACGTATTTGAAAAAGTAACTTTAATATGACCAAGGTTATTTTATAAGGTCGTTCTAGGAATATACAAAGAAATTATGACTGGAATAAACTTTGTACAGTAATATTTATTTAAAAGATAGGTAGTAAAGCTAATGTGTATAGAAAAATTCATTTCTCTGATTTGTCCTTTATTCTTGTTGCTGAATCTAAAGTTTACTCATCTATCTAGTCTTCTTCTTTTTATCATCTATTATAGAAGTACAAAGTTATGAGGCAACCATATTTACCTCTTATCAGGGTTTACCTTTTATTGAGGGTCTTTAAAAAGAGTTATTCCTGGATATCTCTTTCTGATACATATCTGTTTCTCTTTGACTTTCTGCATTCAATTCTTTTCATTCTCTCTCTTCCTCCCTCCCCCCTTCCTATTTTTTCTCATCTTCAGTTCTCTTGAATCAGACACATCTAGTTTCTCTTTTTTTCAGTTAACAAGGTGCCTTTTCTTATGTACCTTTTCTCAAATATTCTTCAAGAGGAAGGTTCATATTAAAAAGTCTAGCTCAGTCTTTTTATTAGAGTACATTACGTGTCCAATAAAACCACTGGGGTAATAGAGTGCATCTGGCACAAGAAAGCTAGCTTTCATTCTGGTGAATAGGTTTGAGGTGACTAGCATGTGGAAGCATTTTATGAATGTGCCCACCACATGTTCTCAAATTTTTGATATGTTTTTAGTTCCAAAGGGTTGCCTACCTTTTCTTTGTAGAGCATCTATGGAAAAGGGGAAAAGAAGAGGGACCTTTATTGATTTACTATAAATATATGTGTTACTGAACTTGGTAGTCTGGCTCTAATAGTACTATTTATTACTTTATCTTGTTATCAACTTCCTTGTTATGGGGTGGGGGGAGAGAAGAAATGCTATAGAGTTATTTCAGACAAGCAAAATTATTACCTTACTCTGATGGATAAAAAGACAGTGTGACAATAAAAGTTACCTCAGTTAGATCTGTGAGCAATAGCAATTGCACTTAGACTTAAATACTGCTTCACAGTGCTTTCGAGCCCTCTATAAATGGTTTAGAAGCAGACTATTGCCACCAACAATCTGGGTCCTCATTTTACCAACCTTGGAAGTATGGAAGGCTCAGTCAACCTTGAGCCAGTGAGAATCAAACTGCAGTCAAGTCATCAAACAAGGCCAAGTTAAACGGCCAGTTTCTCCTGCCCAGGACAAGCTGACCGCAGCACTGAAAGCAGTGCTAACCAGTGACCCCTGGCTGAATGACAATAAATAAGCCCTAACCATGAAAGAAGATTAAGCCAGAAAGGGATCAAAACTATATCTACCTGCCAGTTTAAGATGAAGTATTACAACAAAACCATGACTCCAAACTAGGAGGGCACTTTGGGTTCCTAAAAATTCTCCACCTAACCAGACACCACTTTTGGTGGCCAAAGATGAAAACAGAGGTAGAAGACTACATTAAGAGCTGTGCTACATGTGCAACCAGAAAAAATTGGCCAGGCAACCATCCAGGTTTACTGCTAAATCCAGATGACCCTGGGAACAAATTATGATGGACTTCATCTTAGAACTTCCAGACAGCAATGGAAATACGGTGATTATAGTGATTGCAGTCATCGATTAATTTTTTAAACAAGCTCATTTCATTGCTTGCTCAGGGCTACCATCGGTGAGGAAGTTAGCAAAGCTATTTGTCAAACATATTTATCACCTGCACAGCATGCCAAAAAGGATAATATCCAACCGAGGCATTCAGTTCACAGCCAAGTTCTAGAGAGAGTTTCTGAGGGCTATTGAATCCACACAAGGATTCTGCTTGATTTATCATCCAAGTAGGAATGGGCAGTTGAATTCACAAATGAAATGGTCAAACACTACATCCATTGTTATGTGGATTACCAGCAGGACAATTGATCAGAGTTGCTACCATTTGCAGATGTAGCATATAACAACACTATTCATAGCAGCAATGGATTAATTCCTTTTCAAGTTACCATGGACATGGAATTTTTCCCCATGCCTGAACTACTCAGAGAAGTCCACACTTTGGTGTCCCTAGCAGAATGGATGAGATGCTGAAAAGGGGGTGGGAGAACAAGGAACAAGCTGACAATTACCAGTTGCTCCAGCAATCCACCTTCCATGTGGGGGATAAAGTTTTCTTGTCTACCAAATATATACAGTTGAGAATGCCTGGCAAGAAAGTAGAATCAAAATTTTTGGGTCCTTTCTCAATAGTTAAGATAATCAACCCAGTCACAGTTCAGTTTGATTTGCCTAGAATATTGGAGAAATTAACTCAGACTTTTATTGTAGCTTATTAAAACTGATGATTGGGTCAAACCTAAGACCACTGACCCAACCACCACCCTCTCAGTAGTCATAGAAGGAGAGACTAATTACGAGGTAAGTACAATTTTAGACTCTATATTCTCTATATTGTCTAGATGGATATAGTGTTTAGACTCTAGGGGACGTTTACAATATCTAGTGCATTCGAAGGGGCACACTTTGTCTGAGGCTACATGGTAAAAAATTGGGATGTAAAAGCTGACAGATTAATACAGCAATTCCATGATAAATATCCACATGAGCCAAAGGGTGCTCCTGGTGATTAGTGATGCTATGTTAACCCCCTATGTTATTTTTATTTCTCCTTTTTTAGGATACGTTTTTCTTCTGAGGGAGGCTGTCTGTCAGGCCAAAGTAATTTTATTGGGGACTTTAGGCTTGCAACACTTTATGCTATTTTCATATGCATTTTTCATTGTAGGAAAATGAAACAGTAGAATTGTATGGAGTTGCTACGATGTAGCCATAACAAATTCTTTCTAGAAAGCCATGATCATCATTTGTCTCTGCACCTCTGCACCTGAGTGGAAAGAGATGGGTAGACTTTGCCAATCTGGCAATAAACGATTGGACAAAGTGATTTGTGGGTGTGAGGTCAAGGACTTGAACTTTCAACCAGGTGGTGAAACCTGGAAACTTCAAATTCAGGTTTCACCCAGATGTGCCAACATGGCTCTGTTAATAAATTGGAACTTTGAGTGATGCTTTGCCTTAGACTTGATTTAATTTTGGGTGCTGCTTGGAATGTTGATCACTGCACCACCACAGTGAAGGGCTACCAAAATTTTTACTACGGTGTGTCCCTGCATTTTCTTTCAAGATCTTTCAGTGCAAATTGGGTGCTCTGGGGTGGAGCGCCATTTTCGCTACCCCACTGCATCCCCCCCCATCCAAACAGTAGCCCACCCGTTTCCCCATCATTTTTACATGGGAGCTCTTGAACACTGGAATCTTCTGACCAAAACCTAGAAACACAATTTGTTTTCTTGTACTGCTAACCTGAATTTTAAATTTCAGCCTTTGGATTTATTTGGCCAATAGGAAACCTGATTCTAATGAATTACAAGCAGTTGCAGACTGCTGTTATGATTAGAGAGGCCCTTGATTTGGGAAGAAGGGAAGGAAGCAGCAGCAACTATAGTCAAATGTAAAGCATCCTAAGCTGTAGTGGAGTGTGTGAAAAAAGTGGGGATAAAGAAGATCCAGTCTATTTACATTTGGAAGCAAAAGGTTTACTCTCCGGGACTGCCTTCTGCTGCACGAATCCCAGCAATCGGTTAGGTCCCACAGAGTTGGCCTTCTCCAGGTCCCATCGACTAAACAATGTCGTTTGGCGGGACCCAGGAGAAAAGCCTTCTATGTGGCGGCCCCGACCCTTTGGAACCAGCTCCCCCCAGAGATTAGAACTGCCCCCACCCTCCTTGCCTTTTGTAAAGTTCTTAAGACCCATCTCTGCCGTCAGGCATGGGGGAACTGAGACATCTCCCTCAGGCCTATACAGTTTATACATGATATGTTTGTTTGTGTGTATGTTTGCTTTTAATAATGGGGTTTTAGTGGTTTTTAAATTATTAGATTTGTTCTTACATTGTCTTTGTTATTGTTGTGAGCTGCCCTGAGTCTACGGAAAGGGGCGGCATACAAATCTAATAAATAATAATAATACTCTGCTTTCAGTAACATTGAAAGCAGAGTATGTTGGTTTTATACATTTAGGGGTTTTAAGTTAGTTTTTAGTATTGGATTTTTTACTGTATATTGTTCATGTATATTGTTCATGACTGTTGTTCGCCGCCCCGAGTTTTCGGAGAGGGGCGGCATATAAATCCAATAAATTGAATTGAATTGAATTGAATTAAGGACCAAATAATGTGGTTATTGGGATCACATTTTCCAGGTGTCTAATCAGAGGAAGGAGAAATTATTTTCAAGATGTATTTGCCAGAAAGTTTAGCAAACTGAAGTTCAGTTTCACCTCTTCGTCCTCGGTTTGCTCTATGGGAGGGAAACAGGGAGGCTGGGTATAATTGCGACAAACTAGTAATTAAAAGCTTTTTAGCCTTTTCGCCATTCCCAGCTCACATAGCTGTGGCAGGAGAAGTTGTTTTCATTTTACCTCATTATGTCTGGGGCAGTGAAACTGCAATGAATATAAGTGGGCTTTGCCAACTGTTGTCGCTTCTGAACAAAGAAGGCATCAGGGATGTGAGCAACTGAAACAGAGTTCATATAAATGTTTGGGTTTGCTGGTAGGGATTAGCTGCCAGCAGGAAGCAATTTGCTAAAGCGGGTGGCAGGACTGTGGACACAGTGAAATAGAAATTTAGCTCTCCAGGGTTATAGATTGGCAGTCCCAAATCCTTAGGTCGAGTCAATAGCAAGCACAATTGATATTGTCAAAATAATGTGCTATCCATCCCTGCTGATGTGGAAATGTTCACCATCAGGTCTCGGAAACAGAGGCAAAAGACAAATAAATCTTTCTATTATTTTAGAGACAACTTATCACAAAAAGAGAAAATAGAAGAAGCAGAGTGATTAGTATGCTGTTGTGAGGGTAGTCACTAGGAGGTAAAGTGATCTGTAGTCTTGAATTGCCACTCAGCATGTGGACAACCTTCCTTATAAGTTTGTCCTTTTTTTTTTGTCTTGTGAGCTGGAGCAAGTTCTCCATTAATTTTCAAAACATCACTTTTTAATGAGTGTTGATTATCTGAACCTGTATTAGAGCCAAAATGCAGTGCAGCATTGGATTAAGGAAACCAGAATGAATCCTAAATTAAGGGGGAAATATTCCCAAAGAATAGGAAGTCGTTAAAAAAATATTAGATTGCGCTGAAATGGATATGATGACAAGACGGTTAAAAGATCAAGAAGAAACAGGACTTTATGAGATATGGAACAAAGTGTATATATGGATAAATAAGAAGAAATGAATAAAAAGCTAAGACAAACAAATAAACAAAAAAGAGAATTGTATTAGTAGAGATATTATTTAAGTGTTATATTAGAATTAGCAGGGATAAGATTTTAGAATTATGTTAGAATTAGTTTATGCATGAAGACCTATTATAAAAAGGTCAAACAAATTTCTTCTTTTCATTTATAATAATAAGTTTACCTTAAGTATTCCTTTTAAGTATTCTTTTTTCTGTATTGGAATTTTTACTTTTAGAATAAGCAGGGAAGATACAACCCCATTTTTATGTTTAATGTTATGTTTGTCAGTTTTGTCTATTTTATGAAAATTAATAAAATTTATTGAAAAAAAAGAATCCTAAATTCTATGTCAGTTATTTCCTTACATGTGGATATTTCAGTTTATACTGCATTTATTTATTTATTTCATTTATTTATTTTATTTATTCAATTTTTATGCCACTCTTCTCCTTAGACTCAAAGCGGCTTACAACATGTGAGCAATAGCACTTTTTAACAGAGCCAGCATATTGCCCCCACAATCCGGGTCCCTCATTTTACCCACCTCGGAAGGATGGAAGGCTGAGTCCACCTTGAGCCAGTGATGAGATTTGAACCGCTGACCTACAGATCTACAGTCAGCTTCAGTGGCCTGCAGTACAGCGCTCTACCTGCTGTGCCACCCCAGCATTAGATACTGATCTTTTTTTAAAATCAGTACTGGACAGTCTTCACAATGCTGTTGCCAATTTAGATCCCACAATGTCCTGGAAATTTCATTATAATATCACTTCAAAGAATTATAGAAAATTCAAAATGTACCAGAGACATAACTCTGAGGTATTAAATTTAAAATAGTGTCAATACCAATCAGCTCAATTGAACAATTAAAGAATATATGCTGGTTGTCTGAATAGTTTTTCAAAGCTGTGCAACAAAAGCCAAATAAATTATTAATTATGCTTTTGGATGCAACTCTCATGCAATCTTCTCCAATTCCAGGAGAAATTCATCAGTAAGAGCTGGAGGGTGGGGCTTAGACTAAGTCATATTCTTGGTAAAACAAGAGACAAATATCTGAATAGGGCTATAGTTTTAATTTCACTGTATCACCTAATATATTAATAATGCTTTCCTTCCTTGCCCTTAATAGTAAAAAACAGTGCCTTTAAGCGGAGTATAAGGGAAGAATTATGATCTACTGAAGAGCATATTCTTTTAGTATTAAGAGGGAGGAAGGGAGGAAGAAAAGGAGGGAAGGAGAGAGGGAGGGAGAGAAGGAGGAAGGAGGGAGGGAAGGAGGGAGGGAGAGATGGAGGGAGAGAAGGAGGAAGGAGGGAGGGAAGGTGGGAGGGAGAGAGGGAGGGAGGGAAGGAGGGAGAGAGGGAGGGAGAGAAGGAGGAAGGAGGGAGGGAAGGAGGGAGGGAAGGAGGAAGAATGAATGATAGAAATGTAGAGTTGGAAGAGGTGACAAAGATTGTCTAGTCCACCGATGCATTATTCAGGAAATAATTAAATGCAACATGAAATATATTATACCATGATATTGACTGTGTCAGGTGAAGCTATTTTAGCTGGGATCTTTGGCCTGCCATACTATATGCTGTTCTAATTTTCCCCCCCTTGCTATGGGAATTTGGAAAGGGTCATTGCATGAGGGATGTCTACATTCAGCCATATCAAATGCTTTCTGGATTGTCAAGGTCACCCTTTGTCTTTGCACTCCTGCACTTGCATGGAAGGAGATGGGAATTGCTGTCAAGTTGGCAGAAGAAGATTGGCCAATGAGATGGACTTGGGGGTATGGGGAAAAGAGATTGAAGTTTCAATTGGGTGGAGAAACCCCTGGAATTTCAGGTTTGGATTTCCACCAGATGTGTCAACATGGCTATGCTAATAAATTGGGACTTTGAAGAATCATTTGCCTCCGACTCTGATTTAATTTTCAACGGTATTTGGAACCTTGAGAAATTGATTATACTGTTTGCCATCAGATTTGTGACAAACATAGAAATATTTTCTATCTCAGTAACAAGATAGAAATATTTTTTTCAGGACAATCTGTTTTCCCAACAGGACTTTCCGGTTTTACCAGCAGTACATTTAAATACCTTTTCCAAAGTCTCTTTGGCTACTATTTCTTGACTTTGGGTTCAGTTACTGTTGATAATTTATTCTAAACAGCAGACGTTAACCTTCCACTACAATATTGTCAATTCTAAGTCTTAGTTACAGTTTTTCACTGTAATTGTTGACTTTCATTACTGGAGCTTGCAGATCATTTGTATTTTCAGCTATCAGACTACTGTTATGACCATAGCTCAGGTTATTAATGTTGGAATTCATTGTTGGAATGTATTTCTATGCAACAACTACAGTAGTATTTATCCAGTAGATGGCAGTATTTACAAGTTTTGTTCTATGGTATACTCTATGCCCTTTTGTTCTCAGTAGAGTTTTTCTGTTTCCTGTTACATTTATATATTTGAGCAGTAAAGTACATGATGAGTATACTTTTTGTTTTGTATAAACAGAATTTCTAACAATTAATGTTTGTTTCTTCAATTTTAAAATCAACCTCATCTTCTTCCAATCTTAAGAAATTCTTACCAGTAGGAGCAAACTCCATACCCTATGAGTTGACATTTTGGTTGAAATGTCAACTATATAGGATTTGGGAGCCTAGAATCGCAAACAGTTATAATCATTCACAAATAGTGCCTGATTCTTAGACCATCATAGAATGAATAAGATCAATCTGAAAAGCAACAAAAATTACCATGTGTGGCCAAGACATTTTATTTTTGTGCCATGCAATAAAATAGTGCTCCATGCATTTATAATAAAATTTTGTAGCTGTTGAAAAGATCTCAGAGAATCTTGCAATGTATTTCAATATGGTTTGATTCCAGATCTTTAAATAAGAATTTGTACATTAAAAGCTATTTTAAAATACAGTGGTACCTCATCTTACGAACGCCTCTTCATACAAACTTTTCAAGATACGAACCAGGTATTCAGGATTTTTTTTTGCCTCTTCTCATAAGCCATTTTCATCTTACAAACTCTCACTTCTCTCCCGGCTGCTGCTGCTATGAGCAGTGGCCAAAATAAATACTTTTAAGTTTGTAGGCTCTGATGACCGCAAGGGAACTTTCCCATGCAGGGTCTCCAACATCCCCCATCCCTTCTACTACCAGCATGGCAAAGCGCCAAGGCATTGGAGAAGAGAGAGAATGGGCGGTGAAGGTAGCAGCGGCTGCAGGGCATTTTGGAAGAGAGTTCAGGCACAGAATGTAGCAGCAAGCAAGGAACACATTGAAGAAAGATGGGGCACAGAACGTAGCAGTAAGCCAGGGGCATTTTGAAGAGAGTTTGGGCACAGAACATAGCAGCAAGCCAGGGGCATATTGAAGAGAGTTCGGGCACAGAACAGGGTGACAAGGTTTGTAAGTAGAAAAGTTCATAAGATGAAACAATGTGTCCCGTAGGAATCAATATAAAAGTGAACAATGCATGCAAACCAATTAGGAAAATCCAAAACTTTAAGGCTTTAAAATAAAATGGCGACCAGAGGAAGCGGCGGGTGAGAGGTTACTTTGGAAGCGAGATTGGGCAGAGAACATAGCAGCAGGCAAGGGACATTTTGGAAGTGAGATCGGGCGGAGAATGTAGCAGCAGGCAAGGGAAATTTTGAAGGGAGTTCGGGCACAGATTGTAGCAGCAAGCCCAGGGCATATTGAAGAGAGTTCAGGCACAGAATGTAGCAGAAAAAAGAGGAGACAAGTAAGTAGGAATAACGGAGAGTGGGTGGGGGGAACGGAAGGCAGAGGCTCATTGAAGAACGCTGCTACGTTCCATGCCCAAACTCTCTTCAATATGCCCCTTGCTTGCTGCTACGTTCTATGCCTGAAATCTCTTCAATATGTCCCAGGGTTGCTGCTACATTCTGTGTCCAACTCTCTTCAAAATATCACTTTCCTGCTGCTATGTTCTTTGCCTGATCTCTCTTCCAAAATGTCCCTTGCCTGCTGCTATGTTCTCCACTCGATCTCGCTTCCAAAGTAACCTCTTGCCCGCCACTTCCTCTGGTCGCCGCTTTTTTTTTTAAAGCCTTAAAGTTTTGGATTTTCCTAATTGGTTTGCACGCATTATTCACTTTTATACTGATTCCTATGGGAAACATTGTTTCATCTTACAAACCTTTCTACTTACGAACCTTGTCATGGAATAAATTAAGTTCATAAGACGAGGTACCACTGTATAAAGCTAACTATGTCAGTCGCAGAAGATGGCACTGAAAAATAGTGTTTTTAAGCTTCTTTAAAGTATAACAAAAGTCAACAGAAAAGAAATTTTATACTGTTGGAGAAAAAACATTCCCAGTTCGTCAGTTTAGCCCATTGTAATAGCAGAAGTTCAAGAAAGGTTCAGGGGATAATCCTAAATGGCATTAAGATATTCAGAGCTTGTAGTGTGCATATTAATTTGAGTCTTAGGCATTAATACTTCTCCTGATATTACAAGTGCTGAGCATAAAACTGTTGCCACATTAGCATAACTCTAGTCCTACTTGGAGCATCCAACACAAAGACGTAGAACTCAGAAATTGTAAGACATGGGACTTTATCAAAAAGATAAAATCAAGATTAAATTCTTACTATTAAACTGACTGATGCCAGGCAATGGATTAATGGAAAATTTACACTCAGTCATAGTTACACAAAGTGAGAATATTTATGTCAGTAGAGCCACTTATAGAAGACACCTTTTGATTAGATGTCTTGGCAAACATTTTGCTTTCAGGAAACTATTGGGCAAAACATGAGAGATTTCAGCACAAATGCATGATTATAAAAAAATAAAATATGAGAGGCAAATATATTCTGATTCCAGCATAACAAATACACACGCAGTGATTTGCACTGGATATAGGAGCTCCTGCTGTAGTAAATCAAAGCAAAGAATTTACAGCAAATTAATGAAACTAATTTTCTGACTAGAATCATCTTGTGTGAATTATCATGTCCTTACTCATTAAATAAATTATCTGTGTCTTCCAAGACATTAAGAACACATCATAAATTACACTCCTTCATAAATAGCTTCTGCATGTGATTAAATATATAATAGAAGCAGAATATAAAGGAGTGGAAGGCAAGTACAGCAAAGTTAATTTTTTTCAATGTAAATAGCAGCAGCAAAATAAGAGGGCAAAATCAGGTAATTGGAGGAGAAGAGAATTGTCATAGATGAGGACAATTAAAGACAGGTGAGAGCCAAAGGAGAAGATATAAATAAAAATAAAAATATGAAAAAATAGCAAAACCATGCAATACATATGCCAATAAATAAATCTAATAGGCGGGGTCTTTTAAAATAAATAGTTTATTGGCTAAGTTCTTATTTGGACAGTAGGGGCAAAACTTGTTGCAGAGCTGAGGAGCAATGCTGACATTAATCCAGCATGCTTGGCAGATATATTGGTTTTATACAATATTAAGCATTTTTAGATCTTTGGGCTAGTTTGTCTCCAATAATAGCAGCCAGTCAGATTCAGGGCTATTTTAATGCAATGTAATTTCAATGTAATTAATTTTGGAATAAGAATATAAATGACAATTTAAAATGTAAATACATACATCTAGTATATAAATGCATTTTGATAGGAAAACCTATCAAAATTTCATTTGTGTTTTGAGCTTTTCCCTATTTTAATTCATATCCACAGAGAGGGGCGGCATACAAATCCAATTAATAAATATATTTGTTTTATAAAGTTTTGAGCAAATGCAGAGAAATTTGATAACTGTAATGTTAAAAATACATTATTACAGCTGCAGATGCATGATATCTAATATCTAAATCTGTATGCTTTGCTCTATAATTTTTTTATAGATAGTGATCAGATTAGCATATATTATTGGGGCTTGCTTATCACAATGTTTTACATATATCTGCAGAGAAATTATTCCTCATCAGCTGTACCCATGGAGAAAACTAAAGCAAATATTATGAACTCCTTTTTACCCATGTTTGTTTATGAATATTATTTAGGAACATTACCTCTTATAAGGTGGGCAAGGAAACTCATGACTGCCATCTTTGAGTAGATTTTGTACTTTAAAATGCACCCGTCAATATTATTTCTCTGTGAGTTTGAAAGGAAGAATAATATGGTAAAGCAAAATGTCTTCCTGGAAAACTTGTCTACCACACTGATCTTCCCAGTCAGATACTTAGCATGGTTTCCTAGACTTTTGGAATTTCCCATAAAACCATTTGGAAACAAATGAATTACCAGATTGTTGACTTTCCCATGGAAAAAACACCAATGAATAGTATTTAGCACAAATACCTCTGAATCTAAAGTTGTTGCTGTGATGGACTTGTATTTGCTGGTTTGAGATGAGAATTTACCAGCACATTATTGCTATTGACTGGTTGCTATTCTTTAGAGGAATGCAACTTTGGCATTCAGAGGGTACAATGTGTAGCCGTTTGAATTTGTTTAATGCCTTCAGGTTGCACAATATGCCAAGCACCAATACAGTCTTAAATTCTTCCCTTCCCAGGACATCATGAACTGACAAAAGGTTGTACTTCTTACTTACCCTAATGTATTAGAATATTTAAGAAAATGAGATAGAAGCTGGAAACTCAACAAGTAACTTATTTCCCAATCATAAATAAACCACAGCAAGGTAGATTGGCCAGCTTTGTCAACATGTTGAAACCAAAGGTGTTGCAAAATTTATATGAAACCTTTCAGCAGTAATAATAAGCACTAAATGTGTGCTGCATATTATACCGAGATAATATTAAATCATTTTAAATGGCATTCCAATTTCCATTATTTCCAAACTTATGTTAATTAAAAGGGGTGGATATGTGCTATCCAGAAAAGCTAAAGAGTGTTGTGGTTAGCTCTGGCCCAGCTCCTGCCCCAAGCACTGTGGATGTGGGGGAGACATCCACATGCTGCAGGCCTGTTTTTCCCCTGGTGGAATCTGCTGTTGAAGGCTCCTCTGACCAAGAAGACATGAGTGACAGGGAGGAGGAGAGTGTGGCAGACAGCTCAGAAGGAGATCAATTATCTCGCTCCTCCTTGGATTCAGAACAAGAGTTAATGATACAGCCACGCATGCGGAGAGCGATGCATAGGCAACAACAACTGAGAGATTATTATCAAAGAAAATGAGGCCACCTGTGGTTGGGTGGGGCTGTGGTAATTAGTGAGGCTGCTATAAATAGCAGTCTGTGGGTTTGGCCATTGTGTAGGATTATCTGATCGTTGTGTTTCCTGACTGCTTTACTGACTTTGACCTTTTGTGTGCTGATTTTTCCCCACTTTGAAACTAAACCAGAGCAAAGTGTGTTTCACTTTGTGAAAGAAGAAGGACTGTGAATTGCCTCACAGCTGCAAGCTAAGTATCACAGAACTGATAAGGGATTTGTACAAATTACCAGTTTGTTTGGAGACGAGTGTTCTTTGCTATACCAAAAGAGGGCTTAGTTAAGTGAATTTTCATTATAAAGAACATTGTTCTCTATCAGGGGCCAGTACTGAAACATCTGAAAGGATCAGAAAGGTTGGCAAACCATGCAGGACAGGAGTGGGTTCTAACTTAACTCACTGCCCAGTTTGCTGCCTCCCGTACCACGTGGGCATGCCTCATCAATGTTTGCATGTGTGAATGTGCAATACTGAAAAATTTGGGGGGGAAATTCCATTCAAAAAGGCAAAAACAAGGTGGTGACACATGTGCAGTGCCAGAAAACTGACTTCTGCACATGCTCAAAAGAAAATAAAAATCCCCCCCCCCCGCCAAAAAAAAAAAAAGATAGTGGCTCATGGACCAGCACAGACCGAATCAGTTCCATGATGGCATTGTGATGTACCCAGTGGGTTGCTATCAATTCAGACAAACCAGTCTGAACCAGGAGGAACCCACCTCTGATGCAGAGTATCCTTCAAAGTTTGGAAGGGAGCAAGGAAGAGGATTTACCTATTCTCTTTTTGGTTGTGTTTTGCCTTCTGTTCAAAAATAGAATGTGTCTATTGTATTCTCATTGTGTGTGTTTATATTTGTGTGCCTTTTGTCACTCTCTGTATTTCTGAGAGTGTCACTGCTTTATCTCCTGAAAATAGGGCTGGTAGCAGATACAGTAATTAGAGTTCCAAGAATGATTTGTATCTCAGGATTCTGATTTCACTTCTGGCTTGTACTTTGGTAAATCTTTTTGTCTTTTGGAAAACAGATGCTTTATGCTTGGCCACATCTACAATAGCAACCAATCTGTAACAGAGACCACAATGCATTCATTACATTCCAGATATGTCTCCCTGGTCAATAAGATTCTTACTGTGTTTTTTAATACACATTTGTGTTTCCATTAAGAAGCAGATACATTTCACATTTGCCTAGAAACTGGAACTTCTTAAATTCCTGGAAAAGCAAGCAAACGTATCTGGGTTTGAATCAGATTTCTTTTTCACAGCTTTATCATGTTCTACTATCTATCAAAATGACGACAAAAGCCAATCCAGGGAGATGCTGACAATGTTGCTGTAACACCAGTTGTTTTGCATGTGTTTTTCTTGCATAATTATCCCCTTGAAGCTGGTGATCGTGAGGGTTTCCCAGGAGCACCTGAATCCAATATGGTGACTCTCAGCAAACTCACGAATTCTGCACCAAAGGGCTGAAAAGATTTGGAAAGAGGGCCGTACGCTCCACGCTTTTATGTTCTTGAAGTCTCTGAGTAGAAAAAGTTAGCTGCTTGTGAAATCCCTCCATCTGTGATGTTATTTATCCATGCTGCCAGGGCTATTTGTATTGTTTCAGGCTGAAAAGTATGCTGGGATCATGGCTTAATTGCATTGTTTGCTGAATTAATTGTTTTGTTTGATCTGCCTTTCTCTTGAGATGCCTGTGAGAGCAGGATGATTTGCCTGGCAGAGAATAGAAGGGTGTTTATGGGTTTTTTTTCCCCCAAGGGAACAAAATAGAGGGATACACAGCTAGGAATGTGGAGAAAATTATGAATCCCCTAGTTAATGAATGTGTACCGTAAAGCTCAACAGCATGGGAAAGACATACAGATCAGAGCATAGGAGTGTAAAGAAAGGCTGTGTGTGTTTGGATTAACATTCAGGATGTGGAGTAGATTGATTTTTTTTTTAAATAGCAGGAGATAAGGGTAATGATTGTGGTAGAGATCCATTCTCAATAACCTTGATGGGAAGCTTAATCCCTCTCTCCTTCCACACACATACAGTATGTACAAAGAGACATCCCATTACCCAAGCATGGAGCTTAGCAGTTTTATGCTTGAAATCTGAGAGATGTAATTAGAAAGGAATAAATACTTCAAATGTGTCAAAATACTGCAAAAGGGTTACAAAAACACAATAATTCTTGTTTATAGCAGCATAGAAGGCATGCATTTTTAAAGTAAATTGATTCAGATTTTAAATATACTACAATTAATAGTTTATTAAAAGGGCCAACTAATTTTTCAAAGAATTGCTCTTCTCTCCCTCACCCAGTTTTCTCAATAGCTAACAAGATTGCACCTTAGACTTTCCTACATTTAATCTATGTCACAAACATATTTTCAAATTAGGTTGGTGAATTTTCTTTCATGTACTCTACATAAATGACCATATCAGTATTTCTTTCTCGAATAAAATATGACCATTGGAGGCATTATGTGTTCTAGGGAAGATCACAAGCTTTGGCAGACAAGATATTTGGTTTTCATCTCAAGTTTTCTCATTAATTGGCTGAGCCAATGTAGAGAAAATGATTTCTATGGAGGACACATGTGTGAGTTCAGCCCTAGGAAGAAGTATGGGCAACCACTTCTGAAAGATGCTGCCAACAAAAATACAGGTAGTAGTCACTCTTGTACATACTCCTGATCAGTTGGAGGATGATGAAGATATTGAGGACTCAGATTCAGATAGTGTTTATTAATTAGTGGGGGGGCGGGGTTACAGGTAGTAGAACAGGTGGGAGGCCAGCCACAGGATGGGGCTATGAGTTCAGGATCTAGTGAGGGAGAATCAGACGCTCGCTGGGTTAACCCTAAATTTAGCAGGGTCCAAAAATGTAGAGAACAGAGGTCTGGAAGAAGATATTAAGGAGAGGAATGGGTTAAATATTGTAGTGATGTATTTGGCACGTCAGGGGGTCAGCGGAGAAGAAGGGTGGAGTTTCAACGTTGCCGAAAGGAAAATGGATGTGTTTTTGCCACGCTAAAGTAAGCCAAAGCATTTTGTATACAGTCAGTGCTGCTGTTTTTCAAAGTTATGCTGTTGGAAAATAAATCTTGTTTAAGTGAAGCAGAAGGAGGAATGTGAGAAATGCAGCTAAGAGAGATAACGGACCGAGTGCTGTATGGAATGTGTTTGAATTACAGGAGAGCAGAGAAATAAATGGAGTTTCTTTATTCATGAAATGATACATTTAATAAGAGTTATTTGTAATTGCTAAATTTCTACCAGAAACCAGAACAGTGACCATGGTCAAAACTGTCCTAAAGGCAAAATTTGATTTTTTTTTTTAAATGATTGAAGTGATAATGTAGTTGGTTTCTCACGCTATATGTTTATTGAGGATTTACTACTGATATCATAATATCAGACATCCAGCCTGATGACCCATAATTCACATTGTTCACACCATAGATTCTCAAGGACTGAGGCTTACAGCTTGACTTAAAATGGAATCTGAGCATGTGCAAAATGATGCTTCCTCATCATTGAAATGAGTAGTCATTTCCACTGTCTCAGATTAGTTTTAGATTAAGACTGTAATGCATATAAAAATACTTACTTGAATCCTAGTCCTTTTTACATGCTTGAATAAACTTAATCTTTAAGAAAAAAAATCTAATTTCTGGGAAGTCAAAGGTTGCTATGGGCTTGATTCCACTTGCAGTTTGTGTGCAGCAAAATGTCATAATTGCAAGCAAGTTGAATGATAAACACAAATAGATTAATAGTGTTACGGCGAGTTTTAATACTGCCTCAGGCTTTCAGTACATACCTTGCAAAATTGCCCAGTAACCAGTAATTAATGAATCGGCCAAGTAATTGCTTTCTTAATTTCCAATATCAAAATTAATATTTAAGGCTGAGAATGCTGTTCAGGCTTCTTATAAGAAAGCCAATCTGTTAGGCGACACTATTACAAATTCAAACAGGCTTTGAAATAATATTCCTTACAAGTGAAAAAAATTGCTTGGTTGTATCTCCCTTGAAATGAATTAATGTCATCTGTTTTCAACCTACACAGTATAAGGAGCTTGAGAATTTATTTCACAGGTTCTTTGTGCTATTCTTAAAATGTTGATAATGTGCTGTTTGAAACTTAACTAAAATTATTGAGATCTTAAACTCCTTTCCCCCACTTCCCAATAAACCCAGTCCTAGTCTTTGCTATATAAATAATATATAAATTTCGAAGGAGCGCTTTGATTTGACAAAGCTTTGATCAAAACACTCCATCCAAGCAGATTCACAGATCGAAGCAGGAACCTCCTTTAAAGCAGCAAATTGAATCCGGTGGCTTTGAAGCATTTTGCACTTCCTAAGGAGTTTCTACAATTTTTGAGGTTGACAACACAGACTCAGTGCTGCAATTCAGATGGTTCTGAATCTGGAAAATGTTGGGTTGAATGAAGAGTGGTGTGATAGGCTATCTGACAATGATATATAATAACAACAACAACAACAACAACAACAACAACAATAATAATAATAATAATAATAATAATAATTATATGTCATTGTCAGATAGCCTATCACACCACTCTTCATTCAATAATAATAATAATAATTATTATTATTATTATTATTATTAATTAGATTTGTATGCCGCCCCTCTCCAAAGACTCGGGGTGGCTTATTGGTCCAAAAATAGAGACAGGTAGCAAGTACAGTGATACCCCATCTTAAAAACTTAATTTGTTCCGTGACGAGGTTTATAAGTAGAAATGTTCATAAGATGAAACAATGTTTCCCATAGGAATCAATGTAAAAGCAAATAATGCGTACAAACCCATTAGGAAAATCCAAAGTTTAAGGCTTAAAAAAAAAAGTGGCAGGCGGACAAAGTGAAGGCTAATGGAGTGGAGACAGACAGCGAGTAGAAGCAAGGACTTGAGGTCCTAACTAAGGCTAACACCACCCCAAATTGCTCCCAAAATCACCCCTCCAGATGCTTCCTATGTTGCCCCAAATTGCTCCCAAAATCACCCCTCCAGACGCTTCCTACACCACCCCAAATCACTCCAAAAATAACCCCTCCAAAAGCTTCCTACACCGTCCCAAATCACTCCAAAAATCACCCTTCCAAAAGCTTCCTATGCCACCCCAAATCGCCTCCAAAATCACCCCTTCAAACTCTTCCTATGCCACCCCAAATTGAGGTCCCAATGAAGGCAAATGGATTGAAGAAAGGCAGCAAGGAGAAACAAGGCAAACACTTACTATGCCACCCAAATCGAGGTCCTAACGAAGGCAAATGGAGTGAAGAAAGGCAGCAAGGAGAAATGAGGCAAACACTTACTATGCTACGCAGATTGAGGTCCTAATGAAGGCAAATGGAGTGAAGAAAGGCAGCAAGGAGAAATGAGGCAAACACTTACTATGCCACTCCAAATCGAGGTCCTAACGAAGGCAAATGGAGTGAAGAAAAGCAGCAAGAAGAAAGGAGGCATTTTGAAAGGAGAGGTGAGTTTGGAAGACTTTGGAAGCGATTTGGGGCGGCATAGGAAGTTTTTGGAGAGGTGATTTTTGGAGCGATTTGGGGCAATGTAGAAAGCTTTTGGAGAGGTGATTTTGGGAGAGATTTTGGGTGGTGTAGGAAGCTTTTGGAAGAGTTATTTTGGCAGCGAGATGAGGCAAAGGAAGCAGTAGGCTAGGGGGGATTTTGGCAGCAGGATCGGGCGGCTGTGGGGAGCAGAGGAAGCAGAGGGCTAGAAGGGAAAGTGGCAGGGAAATGGGGCAGCTCTGGCATTTCCCGCCTCAGGAATGCAGCTGCAAGCAAAAGGAGGTGGGGGCAGCAAGCAAATTAGAAATCCCGGCGGTGGCAGCCACAAGGCAGGGGAATCCCGGTGGCATTTAGAGAGTGCACGCACAGTAAGAGAGCCCACACACCGAGGCTCAGGTTCGTAAGGTGAAAATGTTTTTTAAGAAGAGGCAAACAAATCTTAAACATCAGGTTTGTATCTCGAAAAGTTCGTATGAAAGGCGTTCGTAAGATGAGGCATCACTGTACTATGAATGCTCTTGTTTCTGTGCAACCTCTTTCACTGCTGGGTGATTCTTTAGCATTGTCTCTCGGGCTTTCAGTTCCTGCAACCTCTGTTTGCTTGTTAATTAACAGGGATTTTTTTAAACTTTTTTTCCCAAGTGCAAGGTCTGGGTTTTTTTAATCATTTTCCCCCTCCCCAAATATTCATTTTTTAAATCATAGATTGTGACAGGGATTGACTGAAAAGCTTGTCAATCTGATAAGCCTGACATGGTGGGCTAGGAGGCCCAAGGTCACCCAGCCAGCTTTCATGACTAAAGCAAGACTGGAACTCCCAGTCTCCAGGTTTCTAGACTGTTGCCTTAAGCCAGTGATAGTGAACCTGTGGCATGTAGAGCCATATCTGCTGGCACGCGAGCTGTTTCCCTAGCTCAGCTCCAGCACACATGTGCGCACCAGCCCGTTGATTTTTTGCTTCTTCGGAAGCTCTGGGAAGGCATTTGGAATGAACTCCTTCTGGAGACACATACCTCCCCCTCCCTCCTGGTCTTTTGCAAAGCCTTAAAAACCTACCTTTGCCAGTAGGCATGGGGGCCATGAGTGATAAGACTGTCTCCAGCAGATATGAGATATGATTGGATTGGATTGGATGGGGGTATGTGAGTGTTCGTGGGGTTTTCTAAATATTTTAGTACATTTTCATATTTTAGAGATATTAGATTTCTTATATATTGTTATATTAATGTTGTACACTACCCTGAGTCACCTCGAGAAGGGCGGCATAGAAATCTCATTAATAAATAATAAATAAATAAATTTTTGGCCTCTGAAGGGCCTCCGGGAGAGCAAGGGAGGTCATTTTTGCCCTCCTCAGGCTCCAAGAAAGCTTCTGGAGCCTGGGAAGAGCCAAAAAACTGACCCTACCAGGCCCACTGGAAGTCGGAAAATGGGAGCAGTGGCGTTGCCTGTGCATTCACAGGGGGTCAGGACATGGGAGGGGGTCAGGCGCAGATGTGCAGAGGGGCAGGGGGCACTGAATTATGGGTATGGGAACACACACGCATGCACACACGTGCACACACACTTTTACCACCTGAGTGAAAAAAGGTTTGCCATCACTACCTTAAGCGCTAGACCAAATTGGCTCTCTTATTAATTATGGGGTATTGCCAGCAAACATAATTACACAAGCATGTATTGTCACTACTAAGGGAGGTATTTTCAGGGGGATCCAACTGCCAACTAGTTATGCCAACCATACTGTCATTCCAGAATGGAAATTGTATGTTTCAAACATCATGATCATAACCTCAACCTAATCAGCTTGGCCATGAGAAGGGCAAGGCTTACCAGGATCTAATGACTAAAAAGAAAGCATCCAAAGACTGGAAATCATCTACATATAAAGGTTGTTGTGTATAATTTATGGTCTATGGCAGAATATGAAGCCTACAGTATTCCAGATGTTGCTGAATTATAAATCCAAGCAGCCCTGAAGAAGATAAAGGAGGAGGAATACTGTGCTGTAATTCAGCCGCAGTTGGAGGACCAAAGATTGGTCCATTGGTCCCAAATTCAAAAGGGGAGAGTATAGACTGTAAATGTAAAGATATTTAACAGCTTTTTCCTCTGTTCAGGGATGTGTAGCTTTGTGAATGGGAAGAAACACAGCAGATAACTTTCTGGACAAGAAAAATGACATTAAAAGTAATATTGAAAATGTTATATTGTAATGCATCTGATAATTTCCAAGGGGAAAAATGGCACCTAAGGCATAAAAATGAGTGAAAGATCACTGAAGTGTGTGACTGTGGAAGAATTCAGTAAGTGAACTAATGAATTATTGTCTCTGCGCTCCAAAATTCAGAATCTTAATCTTAAATCTGACAAGTGCTACCCTTCTGACTTCAGTCTCTCCAGCATCATGAAGAGTTCAGTGACAACAAACTCCTCCCATAAAGGAAGCAACTTGTTCACCTTCCTTAGAGTTTTAATTGGTAGTAAGTATCCTTTTCTTGTCAAGTCAAGCCCTATTATGTTATTTTTACACAGGGGACATTTAGAAGCAAGAGACAAAAACTAGAAACTCTGCTGGCAGAAAAAAAAGTAAGATTTAATTGAAGACCCTGCAGTAGGTTATTGGAGAGTAGAGAGACCATGTGTTATGCTTCATTTCAGAGACTGGCTTTTTGCCTCCATAGCAAACATTTAATGCAAAGCAATGAAGTGATATGGAAAAGTCTAATTTTCCAGATGAAATAGAAAGGAGGAATAAAATCTATAAAGAAAATGAGTCATAATGCAGAGAGAGCAGTTGGAATTAGGGCTGCATTTCAATAGGAGAGGACACGTCATGGATATACCATGGATACAGAAGGCCCCCAACTTCAGCTTCTGATTGCGTGAGGAAAAGGAAAGTATATTAGATTAGATTAGATTAGATTAGATTTATTGGATTTATATGCCGCCCCTCTCCGCAAACTCGGGGCGGCTCACAACAGGGTAAAAACAGTACATAATAACAAATCCAATACCCACCAATCCAATTACAATTTTAAACTAAAAAAATCATAAAAAACAGCCCCAGAATATTAAAAAAACACGCATACAATCAATCTAACACCAAAACAACATGGGCAAGGGGGAGATGTTTCAGTTCCCCCATGCCTGACAGCAGAGGTGGGTTTTAAGAAGTTTGCGAAAGGCAAGGACGGTGGGGGCAATCCTAATCTGATTCCAGAGGGTCGGAGCTGCCACAGAGAAGGCTCTTCCCCTGGGTCCCGCCATACGACATTGTTTAGTCGACGGGACCCGGAGAAGGCCAACTCTGTGGGACCGAACCGGTCGCTGGGATTCGTGCGGCAGAAGGCAGTCCCGGAGATATTCTGGTCCGGTACCATGAAGGGCTTTATAGGTCATAACCAACACTTTGAATTGTGACCGGAAACTGATCGGCAACCAATGCAGACTGCGGAGTGTTGGAGTGATATGGGCATACTTAGAGAAGCCAATAATTGCTCTCGCAGCTGCATTCTGCACGATCTGAAGTTTCCGAACACTTTTCAAAGGTAGCCCCATGTAGAGAGCGTTACAGTAGTCGAGCCTCGAGGTGATAAGGGCATGAGTGACTGTGAGCAATGACTCCCGGTCCAAGTAGGGCCGCAACTGGTGCACCAGGTGAACCTGGGCAAACACCCCCCTCGCCACAGCTGAAAGATGTTTCTCTAATGTGAGCTGTGGATCGAGGAGGACGCCCAAGGTGCGGACCCTCTCTCAGAGGGTCAATAATTACCACCCCCCCAGGGTAATGGATGGACAGATAGAATTGTCCTTGGGAGGTAAGACCCACAGCCACTCCGTCTTGTCTGGATTGAGTTTGAGTTTGTTGACACCCATCCAGGCCCCAACAGCCTCCAGGCACCGGCACATCACTTCCACTGCTTCATTGACTGGGCATGGGGTGGAGATGTATAACTGGGTATCATCGGCATATTGATGATACCTCACCCCATGTCCTTGGATGATCTCGCCCAGCGGTTTCATGTAGATATTAAATAGCAGGGGGGAGAGGACTTACCCTTGAGGCACACCACAAGGGAGAGACCTCGAGGTCGACCTCTGACCCCCCACTAACAGCGACTGTGACCGACCGGAGAGGTAGGAGGAGAACCACTGGAGAACAGTGCCTCCCACTCCCAACCCCTCCAGTCGGCGCAGAAGGATACCATGGTCGATGGTATCGAAAGCTGCTGAGAGGTCAAGGAGCACCAGGACAGAGGACAAGCCCCTGTCCCGGGCCCGCCAGAGATCATCCATCAACGCGACCAAAGCAGTTTCCGTGCTGTAGCCGGGCATGAATCCAGACTGTTGAGGACCTAGATAATCGGCTTCTTCCAAGGACCGCTGGAGTTGAAGTGCCACCACCTTCTCAACAACCTTCCCCATAAAGGAGACTCCTATATTAATATAGGAGCTGCTTTTAATCAGTGCGGGTAGCACCAAACTTTGTTAAATGAATCCCAGTGGGTTTGAAATAATGCAAGGAAGTTACAAGTTCATCTAATTCCACATTCTGCTTCCCACTGTTGTCAATCAGACATCATTGAAAATCTCATAAGCATGACAGACTGACAGACTGACAGAGTTAAAAGCGATGTTGTAGGACTTCCAGGTCAACCTCCTCAAACAGGAAGCACTGTATCATTTCAGACAACTGGTCGTTTCATCTCTTCTTAAAAACCTACGCAACATCTGGAGCATCCACAATTTCTGGAGGCCAACTGATTAATTATTCTGGTCAGGTATTAATTGTTCTTACCGGATTTCAAGACAAAGTCAGTTTTACATGATTTTCAGTAGAGGACTATATAACTATGACAGAATACTGTATATAATAATCTTAACTTTAAAAAAAGTCTCAGTCATAGAATTCAAACTAGAATGAGGACCTTTGATTCAGGTACAGTTCTTGGAGGTAAAAAGAACATTACTAGACACACACACACATAGAGAGACAGAGAGCAAATCATCCCTACATTGTGGCCCATTTCTAGTATTATGCAAAGGACAGAAACATCCTGATTTTAATTGTATTATCCATCACTTATTCCACTTTTTCTAATGAAAAGTCCAAATGATTTTTTCAGTTTTGATACGTTTTCTTTGGGATATTTTAGTCCCAAAGATATATTATACATCTATGGTAGAATAAACATATTGTATATGCATATGTATTGCTGTATAAGATATTATGCACTCTAACTCAAGACTTATTTCTTCATATTTCTTCCTTTAGATATAGATATTTTCCCCAATGTGCATCCCCTCAGATATGTAACCTTATTCATTTGTTGTCCATTGCTGTTTTGTGAGATTTGATAAAAAGCTAAAGGTCAGAATAATTTACATTCACAGAAAATTAATAGAAATATAAGTGTCCAGTGACAATCACAGATTTCTCCAAAACTGTATAGAAAATTAGAGGAGAACATCACCAGCAAACATATGACTTGCAGAGAATCATTTTCTTTTAATCCAACTTATCTCACAGAGTTGTTTTGAAGGAAGCAGGAAATAAGGACATTTGGTAAATTGTGTACATTGCCTTGAACTAATACTAGAGACACCAATACCAGTATTGAGAAAGTAGCAACAGACAGCAAATGCTACCTCTGCAAAGAAGCTAAAGACACAATGGACTACTTGGCTAGCTGTTGCAAGAAGATCACTCAGCCTGACTACAAACAATGGCATAACAAAGAAGCAACAATGGTGCATTGAAAGATGTGCAAGAAATAAAATTTATTTATTTATGTATTTATTTATTTATTTTGTCCAATACACAATGAGGGTTTTAGTGGGTATATATCTATATACACATAGTAAAATACATGATGAAGGCTATAGAGGAGATACTCATAGTAAAATATATCTAAGAAATAATAGAAAAGAAGGTATAGGAATAGAACATATCAATGAAAGAATAGAAGAAGAGATATAGGAATAGAAGAAAGGTATAGGAGATATAGGAGAGCAATAGGACAGGGGACGGAAGGCACTCTAGTGCACTTGTACTCCCCCCTTGCTGACCTCTTAGGAATCTGGATAGGTCAACCGTGGATAATCTAAGGGTAAAGTGTTGGGGGTTTGGGGATGACACTATGGAGTCCGGTAATGAGTTCCATGCTTTGACAACTCGGTTACTGAAGTCATATTTTTTACAGTCAAGTTTGGAGCGGTTAATATTAAGTTTAAATCTGTTGTGCGCTCTTGTGTTGTTGTGGTTGAAGGTGAAGTAGTCACCGACAGGCAGGACGTTGCAGCATATGATCTTGTGGGCAATACTTAAATCTTGTTTAAGGCATCTTAGTTCTAAACTTTCTGGGCCCTGAAATTTGCCTGAAATTTGTACTGTATTGGACCATAAGATAGATGATGTAATAGAAAATTAAGAAGCTAAAGTGCTCTGAAACATTAGACTTCAAATAGGCAGGGACCTACCACATAATATCCCAGACTTAACAATTATCAATAAGAAAGACAAAATTGTCTGGCTAGTGGATGTGGTAGCACTTGGAGACAGCAGAATAGAAGGAACTGGAGGAGGTAACAAAATACAAAAGCTTGCAAATAGAAATATACCAATTGTGACAAAAGAAAGCAAAGATAGTAGCAATAGTCATAGGTGCTTTGGGTGCAACCTAAAAGAACTGGCCATCATATAAACACCATCAACACTGACAAATTTACCGTCAGTTGCAAAAGGAGGCTTTGCTTGGAACAGCTTAGATCTTGAGATGATATAATCTTCCACATCTTCCCATCCCACTCTTTGGGAAGGACTCAATGGATAGACAAAAATGCCAAATCCAGTCTGAACATCTGGCTGGTTATTCAATGGGCTATAGTTAATTACAGCATCCTAGGTTCTTGGGAAGAATATGTTGCATGTGAAGATCAACACAAGCTTAAGAACTTGCAGCTGTAATTTCTCACTGTTGTGTTTATAACTATGCAATGTTGTGTGTAGTTCTTGCACTTTTTCAAGTGACTGCTTGAAACACTTTTCAGCATCTTAATTCTTAGTTTATGGAAGAAAGCAACCATGAAAGCAACCACATGAAGTAATGCTTACATAGTCATGTTTTATTCTTCTTATGCTCTACTGAAACTGATTCGCCAGAATGAGAAGCAAGCTAGAATGAACACTAAATCTGTCTTTAATGAAAGGAAGCAATGCTGCATCTTTTAAAACCTCTGCCATTCCTTAATCAACCTAGCAAAGTGCATTTTTGTGAGCTAGATGGCGAATAATTTAAAGCCCTTAAATAAAGAAGAGTCTCTTGAGACGTATATGCTCAGTGATAACAAAAAAAACCTTTTTTTATAAGAAGAAAACCAAGCTCCTCTGGGTCTGAATATAGAGTTCAAAGTCCTATCGCCTTCTAATGTTGCACAAAGCACCCAAACATACCAAGTTCATGTAGGATTGCAACTGACTTTTATTAGAAATGAAACTGTTAAATTCTGGTAAATTCCATCTCTGTTGAGAGCTGGAGAAATAAATGTTGTAAACCAAAGAGTAGATTTTAAATCTAATGGGAGATGTGCGGTTTGTCTGGCCCGAGTCACCTCAATAACCAACCTTTCTTCCAGGGGTATTGTACTACATTTTATGAGTATTTGGAGAATCAAGATGAAGTACATGAGAGAAATCATAGAGAAAACTGTATCTTTCTTCATGTATCTCTTGTAAATATTATACATTTCAGTATAAAACATGCTTTTCACTGTGTGCTAGGTTATTTCCCAAAATCTGGCACTTTCAATTACTGTAAAATAATGTTTCACTGTATTCTCCCCAAATTTCAAAACCAGGATAGTTAAAAGAAGCAAGACCACTATATTTTATGTTGTGAACATCTTTTTAATCTGTTGCATTTAAATTAACTCCCATGTTTGGTTTACTTATTCATAACTGAATTGCCATCCTGTCCTTCTTTCTGTAAAAGAGTCAGGTTTGTTTATGCTAAACATTACATTTAACATGAAATAGGAAAGAGAAGAAATATGAAACTGGCTTTGGTGAAAATATGCCTGTCTACCTATCTTTAAGTTCAGATTGAATGTGCTTATTGTATAGCAGTTTACTCTACTCCAGAGTTCTGAAATGTTTTGAGAACTGAAAATTCAAGAACAGCCTATGGATATTTTTGCAAAATGGCTGAAACCCCAGCACTGGATTGCCAGAATTCTATCAAATATATTCAGAACATTCACATGGATACCTCGCTGCCAGTTCATTTCCTCCTGCATCACACTGTGCAAAAAACCCCATTTAAAAATACCAAAAACAAAATGGTAATGTATGCACAGTGCTGGAAGCTTGGCTTCTGCACAAGCACAGAAAAAAAAAATCCTTAAAAAGATGGTGGCACCCACCGACCGCCACCAATTGATCCCATTCGGTGACATCATCATGACATCACCAGCAGGTCACTACTGGTGCAGGTGAACTGGTAGGAACCCACCCCTGATTAAATAACCCTCTGATTTACCCTTGCCCTTTCTCTCAGAAAGTAAGGTACATTTCCAAATAAAAGATGTAGTTACTCATAATTTTACTTTCTAATAAAGCTTTTGGGACCCATAAGGAATGTGAAATAAATATGGTACTAGGAATTGTCACCTTTCAGCTTTTCCCTATTCTTTTAAATAATCTGTTTTTTAAGGTGTTCTCTGTAGTGTTATATTGGTTTCTCCTAGTGATCACACTGGAAAGCCTTTCTCTATTCATATTCATGTTATTCAGGTTGCCTTCTGCAGTTTACTTACACTGGCATGCAAACCTTTTGCCCTTGAAGGCTCCATCTCATAAATAAATTGTGATAAATAAATTCCAAAAGTGAAAGTGAATGATGCTATCTTCTCTCTTCTTTAATGCCACCCTTTTTGTTTTGTTTTACCATTTTTCTTTCTTTTTTTTCACCACTGCCACTAACTCATTATTTTACAGCAGGGGTGTAAAACACATGGCTCGCGGAAGTATCACATGACTTTTCCCCCTTCACTAAACCAGGCACAAGTGCGGCCAGTGTGTGACACATCTAGTCTGTGGGCCAGAAGTTTGACAGCCTTGTTCTACAGATTGTTAAAGAAGCAAGATATTTAATTCATTAGCATTTGTGGCCAAGAGAAAAAAAAAACCCACATATATTTACTCTAAAGACACAACTCTAACTAAAAAACCTAACCACTACACAAACATGCCTTACCGACATTTTTTTCCTGCAGGATTGCAATATTGTTTGCCCATGAATAAAACATCCTTAAGTTGTTGTTGTTGTCATCATTATCATAATAGTAAGACAATACTGTTTTCTCCCTTATCTGACAATATCCAAGGACAGCCTCAATACATGTGAAATCTGTTAGTCAATTGTGTCATATTATTTTGGAAGAAATCAGATAAATATGGTGAATGAGAAGATAGAAACAGGATAGATAATATCAATGGGAAAAGCAAATCTCATGCCTGCTTAGCTGCCAATGGTTGCTTAACCTAGCTCTATTTACAGAGCTTGCCCTGAATAAAATTGTTAAAAATGTGATTGTGCACAAACTCTGACTGTTGCATGTTGACCAATTGTTTAGCACTTGAGATATTGTTTAGGATCTATAAAAAGACACTTGGCATCACTTATTTAATTATATTCTCCACAAGAACAGTATTAAATCAAGTCTACCTATGGGATTGATTCAAAGAAATATTTTCCAGACTAGATATGAAAAAGAACTATCTTATTGTTATGGAATAGATATTTAGAAACTGGTCAGAACCTACAAAATTCAGAACAAATGTAATATTATATGGTAATAAATCTTTCTGCATTTATTACTTCAGCCATTACATCTTACATTGCTGCACTTGGGAGGTACTTCAAATGAAGTAGAGGCAGAACAGAGAAGTGGAATCAGCTGCCCCATGGTTGAAGACAGAATTTTCTCTCTTGGGTTGGTCAGCTCAAATATATTGCTGATTTATTCAGAAACAATCTCTGTTATACTTTGACCTGGGAATATGTCATTGCATTTCATTCAATTTATTGACAAAATCTTGCTGCATCCATGCCAGCTTCCTTCTTCTTATTACTTTTGTGCTACTAGTTTCTCATAACGAACTGAGGATTAAATCTTGTTTGGTCATTTTTAAATTGAACTAAATATTCCCTAGTATTATACGGATGTGTAGATATAAACAGAAGTTAATGTATATTTAAAGTTATTGCAGTAGAGCAATAGCAGTATAATTTTAGAGATACATGTGGAACCATTACATCTGCAGTCTTCTCTATTTATGGAAAATATATTTCAGTAAATTGTTGTTGTTGTTCTGCTTAAATAAGGCTTCCCCATTTTGAATGTCTTCCAGATATATGGACCAACTCTATAGAACTAGATGGTTCAGAATTTGAGATGCTCTAAAATTACCCCATCATAAAGTTTTAATATGGGAAAAGTAGGAAATGCGATAAGGGTTGGTTTATCTTACCAAATACCAAGGCTGCACTTTCATCTGTAGAAGTTTTCAATTTTTCAGTAACTCTCTGGCCCAAAAGACTCACATCTGAAAATTCAATTAAACTTATTTATTTCTAAAAGCCAAACGTACAGAAATGTTCTTAAGTAATGGTCAAAAGCTGGTTAATGTTAGAATAGGAGCCAACAGCAATGGTGGGTTTTTATTTATTTATTATTAGAGTTGAAAAAGACTCGCAGGTTATCAAGTCCAGCTCAAGCAGGAAGCCCTACACCACCCCAACCAGATGGCAGTCCAATTTTCTTTTGAATGTGTCAAGTGATGGGGCGTTCACAACCTCTCTGGCAGGCTGGTTGATCGCTCTCACCATCAGAAAGTTCTTCCTTATTTCCGGGTTGAATCTCTTCTTGGTCAGTTTCCATCAATTGCTCCTGGTCTGGCCCTCTAGTGCCCTGGAAAATAGTGTGACCCCCTCCTCTCTGTGGCAACCCCTGAAATATCTGTATACTGCTATCATGTCCCCTCTGGCCCTCCTTTTTGCTAAACTATTCATGCCCAGTTCCAGCAACCTCTGTTCGTATGTCTTGGTTTCCAGTCCCTTTATCATTTTAGTTGCTCTTTCTGTACTTTCTCTAGAGTTTCAATGTCCTTTTTGTAGTGGGGTGACCAAAATTGAATGCAGTACTCCAGGTGTGGTCTGACCAGGGCATTATAGAGTGGTAGCAATTCACGCTGATTCAGGAGAACTGGTAACAGTAATTTGGCCTACGTCACCAAACCGATATTAAAACTGCCCAGAACATCATTGGGCTCCAGCTACCCACCCTGGATGACATCTTTACATCTCGCTGTTCTAGGAAGGTGCATACCATTCTCAAAGACTCTTCTCATCCTGCTTACAATCTTTTTGAACTGTTGCCTTCTGGCAGAAGATACAGAACAACTAGAACTCGGACCACACATTTCCTGAATAGTTTTTATCCCAGAGCTATACTCGCACTTAACAACGAACTAAAGGGTCACCATCAGTGAACTGTTGGACAATATTACTCGGTTTGTCACTCGGTTGAGTGGTTTAGGGTGGGGAATTTGTAGTTGGTGGGACATTTTATTCTATTTTTTAATTCTATTTTTAAACTTACCTATTCTAATTTTATTTATGGTGGGACTGGTCTCTGAGTGTCACACGACTTTCATTGCCAATGACAATTTGTTGTTTTGACTATGACAATAAATGTATTTATTTATTATTTATTATTAGTTGCCCACCCCTCCAAACAGGTAGCCCAGTTTTCACTTGCTTGCCCCACCCACACGCATAAATACCAGGAAGTGGATGGTAAAGAGGTGGTGGCTGGCAGGATTTTCACAGGCTGTCAAAAACTACCGGAGATCACAGAAAAAGCTGCTGCCATCATTACTCTGTTCTTCACACTCGCAACACACACATATCCCATTGCCTGTTACTTCCCAGAAGCAGTGGCTGGCGGGGGGCTGCCAAAAACTACCAGAGGTGAGCTTGCCTTCCAGACTCTGGACCAGCTGCTGCAGGAGGAAAGTAAGCAACCCAAAGAAAGAGGCACTGGTGGCTGCTGAAGGAGGGAAAATGGGTCAACACGTGTAACTGGTGAAGGGAAGGCAGGGCGGCATGCAGTAGGAGGCCTTTGATAGATTAGGCCAGGCCTGGGAAAAACATATGTAGATAGATAGAAATTAAAGAAAAAGTTCCTACCTTTTTCTGTGGGACTGGCTCGGGGGGGGGCATGTGATTGAATGGCTGTGGCTGTGAGTGATGTCAAGTTGGCCATGCCCACTCAGTCACATGACCCCCCTCCCAACTAGCCACGCCAATAGAACTGGTAGTAAAAAAAATACTGGCCAATAGCACTCAAGAGGGAGAGGGACTTACAGTAGTTTGGTCATGTCTAGTTAAGGCTGATCACCATTTTGACTCTGTCCTCAAGTTCTGCTATTCCTTTTAGAGTTACTCACTTCTTATCACACAAGACACATAAAAATAGAGAGAGGGAGAGAGGGACATACTTCAGTGAAAAGGGGAAAGATGTAATGGCTCATAGTGCCTTTTGAATCACAGTGCTCAGAGACATCTACCTGGAAGAAATGTAAAAAGAAAAATATCAAAAACTACCTCCCAGCTAACACATTTCAATGCAGAAATATTATTTATATCACTATGGCTCAAGATCGAATCGTTTTTATAGAAAGACAAAGGGATAAAGAAGAAATACCCCCACCTCAAATGCCCTTATGGGGGAAGGGATGAAAAAAAGCTAGCAAGCAGACAATAAAGCTGACAAATCCTTTTTTATGATTCAGGGAGAGCAGCCGTGGTTGAGACTCAGTGTTTAACATAAACAGAGGGAGAAGAGGCAGCAGGAAGAGAAACAGCAATTAACAATTATCTTCCCTTATGAATTAATTGCCCTTTTTATTTTGAGAAAAAAGATGCTAAAAAATTCATAACTGCGTAGCTTGGAGTGTAGAACTAGCATGTCTTCCTTTTGTTACTTTCCTCCTTATCCTCAAAATGTGGTAATTATTACGTAATATGATGGACCCATACTGAATTTTTTAGAGTATAAGATGTACTAGAGTATAAGACACATCTTAGTTTTTAGGGAAGAAAATAGGTGAAAAAATCTGCTTACCAGATATTCATCTGGCTAGCATTCTTAGTCTGGTCAGCTTCAGCACATTTTTTTATCCCCTGGTTAGGGCTTTAAAAAACCTTATTCACAGAGAGTAACAATGAAAGAGCTTACAAGCCGGTAAGAACTGGGAAAATCATTAGCACCTGGTTAGGGCTGGAAAGAAACATTCGGAGCAAGTAAAGCAATGAAAATAAAAACTTGCAAAGACTTAGGGATTGGAAAACATTCTTTGCAAAGAGTAACAATGAAAGACATTGCAAGCCAGTAAGAGCTGGTAACATTGTTAGTACCTGGTTAGGGTTGTAAAGAGACATTCAGAGCAAGTACAGCAACAACAAAAAGAAAACTACAAGACAGGGTTTGGAAAACATTCTTGACAGAGAGTAACAATGAAAAAGCTTGCAAGTGGGTAAGAGTTGGGAACATTGTTATCACCTGGTAAGGCTGGAAAGAATCATTTGGAGCTAGAGCAATGGAAAAAAATCTCTGCAAAGAATAGGGCTTGTAAACATTCTTCACAAAGAGTAACAATGAAAGAACCTGCAAGGTAAGAGCTGGGAAGATGGTTAGCATCTAGTTAGGGCTGGGGGGAAAGCTTTGAAAAAAGCTACGTTCAGAGTATAAGACACACTTGAATTTTCAGCCTTTTAGGGAGGAAAAAGGCGAGTCTTATACTCCCCAAAATACAGTACTCTTAGAAAAAAAATGATAGAAGAGATATCATTTTCTTTATTTTCTATCTTTCATAAAAGAATCCATGAGAGCAATAATAAATGGAACTTAATTAGAAAAATGCATTCTTCTCTCAGGGTAAAAAATAAGATCCATACAAAGGTCCAGCTACTTTCATTTAAAGCAAAGTAGCCCCCAAAGACCCATCTTCTCAATATTCCTTTAGGGAGGAGATTAAAGAGTGTAAATTCCTCTACAACAATATGAATTTATTAGCAGATCCCAAGTTTGTTGGAACGTGTGTAAATATATTGGTTTATAGCTTTGGACCAAATGTCATGCCAGATTTAATGACCCTTATTCTGCCCACACACATTCCTCATATATTTTCCCCTTCTCGAACTTTACATCAATGCATTCATTTACTAAAGTTTTCTCCTGATAAAACAGCCTAGGTATCTGGCCTAAGCTTAGTCTCTTACTCTTCCTTCTCCTCTAATATCCCATCTGCATTTTTCCCAAAGGAAGCCATGTCTTTCTTTCTGTCACAGTAAACATGCTCTTTCTCCTTCCAGCCTTCCCCCTTGCTCTTGATTTTCAGGCTGTGTGGAAGAGAAGGGTAAGGTGAGTGAATAATTTCATTCCATCATGCAGCCAGTGATTATTTTTTTTAAAAAACGCAGAGCATACTTTGGAGGGATTAATATAGCCTCAAAAGCTTTAATTTGTCTGGTCCCAAAAGAGTTATAATAAGATGTGACTCAGAAAGGGAGGTACATGGAAAAGGTAGAGGGGGCTTGGGTTAATATATGCAAATTGACTGGCATGTAAATTACCATACAGTTAAAAAATAATCCATTGCATAAGAAAGAAGCCCAATTTAAAAGAGGTGTTCATTCATTAAACTCCTTATTGAGATACCTTCGTATTTCTTTTATTTCTTCTAGTGCTTCATTTTTCAGATTGTTAAAAAAATGGTTTCTTCATCTGTATTGTCTGTGCTGATAAGGAAATGGCAAAACATATTCTCCCACTCTAGACTTAGCTGCTTTTTAAAAACACCTTTGCTCAAAACAATAGGATTATCTACCTCCTATAGCCTCCTATCTAAATTGTGATATGGTAGGAATCCTACTCAGGAAACATAAAATTCATATGATGGGAATTCCTACTCAGTATTTAAAAAATAAAACAATTCAGAGTAGAATTTAATTTTTTTTTAAGAGCCTTTAAATGAGAATGAGTCAGTATTTTCAGTCCAAAAAGTAAAGGAATGGTGAGGAAGACAAGATGATCGCACCTTCCAGACACTTCTTGCATGAATCCAGTCCACCAATTTCATTGCATTGAAATAAAACCCTCCTTGCCTTTCGTAAGCTCCTTAAGACCCACTTCTGTCGTCAGGCATGGGGGAATTGAGACATCTTCCCCAGGCCTATATAATTTATGTATTTATTTTATTTACTTATTTATTGGATTTGTATGCCGCCCCTCTCTGTAGACTCGGGGCGGCTAACAACAATAGTACAAAACATCATGTAAATCCAATACTAAAACTAATACTAAAACAATTTAAAAACCCTTATTTGTAAAACCAAACATACATACAAACAAACATACCATGCATAAATTGTAAAGGCCTAGGGGGAAAGAATATCTCAGTTCCCCCATGCCTGACGGCAGAGGTGGGTTTTAAGGAGTTTACGAATAATTTATGTATGGTATGTTGTGTGTATGTTTTTTTCAATTATGGGGTTTTAGCTCTTTGAAATATTAGATTTGTATTTTACATTGTTCTTCGTCATTGCTTTGAGCCGCCCCAAGTCTATGGAGAGGGGCAGCATACTAAATAAATGAATGAATGAATGAATGAATGAATGAATGAATAAATAAATAAATAAATAAATAAATAACCCAGTTCAAAATGACACTGCACACAGTGACTTCCTAAATTAGTCTACTTTCTACCATACGAGTACAATGGTGATACAGTTCCAGCATCTGGAACTTCACAGAATCCCATCCCAGAATTGGTCTATGACAATTTGCCATGGTCAATTTGCCATAGTCAACCCATCACAGCTGAATTGTCATGGCCAATTCACTATGGGACAACTCACCACAGGCAATTTGCCATGGGACAACCTTCTATAGGACAGGAGTTACACTAACATTAGAGAAATAGTGACATGGAATCATTAAAGAAAGGATGCAAAAGGAGGGAAAGAATGAAAAATGAATGACAAATATTAATATATTTTAATTTATTTTAAATAATTGAATTGTTAAATTGTCCCAGGGCAAGATGTCTCACAGTGAGTTGAGTATTCTGGTGAGTGGACCATGTGAGTTGGCCTTAGTGAATTGTCTGTTTCAAGTTGTCCCAGTCCACCTCAGAAAAATAGAAGATGATGGGACAGATAGTGTCAACATGTGTACTAGAAATAACATGCCAGAACTCACCACTCTGTTAAAAAACATTTTTCCATAGTAACTTTTTATAATAAGATGAAGTGAAATCTGTTTATGGTTACAGGTGCTCATTTTATGAGTTTTATTAAAAATAATTTGCCCTTTATATTCTTGAATGCTGTTTATAGTTGTCTTTATCCAGGGGTGGGCTACTGCCCAGATGGGGGGGGAGGAATGCAGTGGGGTAGTGAAAATGGAGCTCCACCCCAGAGCACCCAATTTGCACTGAAAGTTATTGAAAGAGAATGCAGGATGTCCTGCATAAGCTACAGCCACAGTGTGGTAGTAAAAATTTGGGTAGCCCTTCACTGTCTTTATCATATAGGAACTGTTGTGGTCTGCTCAATTGATCACGGATTTCAAAGATCAAGAGACAGATGCATTTTGGTATCCTAGGCCAGTGTTCTTGGCACCTAAGTCTGAGAATGGAGAGGATGAGGAGTTAGAGACTGAAAGCCAACCAGAGACTGTGGCACCCCCAGAGGTATTAGTGAGTGACTCAGAAGATGATGAAGAACCACTTATAGACACAAGAGTGCTCATAATTATGACCAGACAAGATTATTTGAGAAGAAAGAGGTTTGGGTGTGAATAGCTCTATAGAACACTTGGCCACACCTGGTGACTATATAAGGGGAGGTCTCATGAGGAATCAGTGAGAAGGACAACATTCCAGCAATGGCAAAGTGTGAACTCCCTGCTGGAGAGATCCTGTTTTCTTCAAGATAGCTTTAAATATCTATCTTAAAGACTGCTAACCCAGGACATCTGCCAAAATGCTGTGAGTTTTGACTGATTAATAGACCCTTCAAAGAGACTTTTAATGAACTCTTGAACTCTGGCCTAAAAAGGTCATTAACCATGGACCGCTGCCCTGTTCCTGATAACTTTTAACTATTTAATCCTATGAACAATTTACACCAATATATTTTGCTATCTTATACCTTTCCAGCTGGGTGTGCATGTGAACTCATTTTCTGGGGGTTTTCTTGTTTAGACAGAACAGGAAGTTTAAAAAATAAAATTATCTCTGTATCCACACAGATGTCAGAATTTTATACCACAACAAACACTATGCATGTTCAGGGCTATTTTTTTTTAGCATGGCTACTAAACTGTCTTTTGACTGATTGCTGCTATAACATATCTGAACAGAGTACCAGTTGTAAAATATAAAGTAGTGGAAAGGCTGTAAAGGGGAGCAGAACATTAATGTGTGTTTCACAACTGAGATAATATACATTGCTGTCTAAAGGAAGAACCCATAATAAGGAGAGGATTTAGAATGGCCTAACTGTATTGTGGCTGCAGTAGTTATTTGAGTGTTCATGGTTCTCCATTCTCTCTCATACCACAGATTGTCAAGATTATCTCTGTTGAAGCCAAACAATGCTCATGCTCTCTGAAATAGAAAGAGTCGTCTGCTCTCTCCCTCCCCCTCCCTCTCTCCCTCTCTCCCTCCCTCTTTCTCATTTCTCATCTCTCTAAAACCCTAGACCTGGTCTTATATAGATAAAACAAGATATCAAATGAATGATTTATTATATTTACTTCTATTATGTTCCCATGAGAGGTAGATACATTTTTAAAGGTTCTAAAGATTCTATTCCAATTTTAAGGAGATCAAATTAAATTGGAATAAAATTACAAATAGTGCTCTCCAAAAAATCCCTGTTCTAAAATGAACAAAACATCAGTATTTTTTCTCTGTATGCCTACCTAGAAGTAATCAAGGGTATGACTTGTAAATATCACTTCATTGCATATCAATTCCGTGAGGCATGGGGAAACTGAAATAACTTCCCCAGGCCTATATTGTTTATGTATGGTGTGTTGTGTGCATGTTTTTAAATTATGGGTTTTTAGTTTAAATTATTAGATTTGTATTACATATTGTTTTGCTACTATTCTTGTGAGCTGCCCAGAGTCTACGGAGAGGGGCGGTATACAAATTTAATAAATAATAATAATAATAATAATAATAATAATAATAATAATAATAATAATAATAATAGTTCTTTCTCTAGGTTATCTTATAAATGACCAAGGGCATGTTCTATACGCTTATTTAGAAATTACTCTGACTAGACTCAGAGCAGCTTGCTTTCTGGTAAGCATGTATAAGAATTCAGTCTTCTTACAGATAATTAAGCAATAAACTCCTTATCCTTAAAGAGAATTAAGCAATAAACTCAACCACACAAACAACATTGCAGTAGATTCTCTCATGCCCTTATTTTTTGCAAAGACAAACTATTTCTGGAAGCACTTTCACTTTTCTATTGATATTTTGGAAAGATTACCAGTGCCTATTCATATAGGAGTATAGATTATTTCAGAGAATCTTATTTCCAACACGAGGTTTGTAGAACTACTGTTTTCTTAAACAGAAACAAAGCATACAAGTTGAAATGTCATTTATTTCACCACATATCCACATAAAAATACCATCAGGAAAAACAGATTTATAATTTATGCCTTAGGTTACAGATCTCAAAACTAGATAGGATTACTTTACTCAGTGTGAACTAAAATAGTTAGGTTGTAAACTATATAAATGCAAAATTCAACATGGTTCTTTAACCAAATTAAGAAAGTGTCCCATTCTTTTTTGTCTTTTCATGAATTATGCTGGCACTTCTAAATATGTTTTTCAGACACCTCTAGTGCTCAAATAATGCTATGCCAATGTTTATGTAAGAAATGTACTTCTATTTTTGCAATAGTTTTTTTTATTTTTTTATATCCATATCCATACATATATCAATGTATATACTTTAAAAAACAAAATATCAATAGCATACTGTTAAGGACTGTGCAGAGGGACCTCTGAGTTATCAAGGACATGAAGAGAGGAAATGTGGAATTCCAGCAGATATCCAGGATATATGACTAATTATTCAGTCATACAAAATAGATACATTAAAGTTCAATTAGTGTTGACTTTTAGAAATACCACAGTCAAGTTAAACAGTCTGGTCATACACATTCAAATCAGTCAATATCTCTCAATACAATAATAATATTACAAGCCTGTCTTCATCTTATGTATCAGACATACATTACAGTTTACAAATCTATCAAACTATCACAGAACACACAGAGCTTACTACATCACTCACAGTGAATCCTCAGAAAGAGCAGAGAGACCAAAGAGAGATAATCATGCTTTCTGTCTCCCTCTTATGGCAATTTTGCAATACTACCTCTTAAAGCTATAGCATTTCAATAGATATAAACATTCATTGTTAGCTTATTTGTATATTGCAAACGCAACTGTTTTTAACAGAGCACTAACACATACATAGCTACATGATCTGATCTATCTGATCTCTTATATTACTATACCTACATCTCTATCATATTAATAGTTTATCAGTCTATATTCCTGTTTTTCTTTCTTACTAGTTTCCCACTCTCCCCATCTCGTCCATCTACCTTCCTAATAAACTTACTTCTAAGATCTAAACCTGGTTATATGATATCTGCAGTCAGTGACAAAAATGCCTGCATATTCCAAATATTATTTATTTATTATTTATTTTATTTATTGGATTTATATGCCGCTCCTCTCCGAAAACTCGGGGCGGCTAACAGCAATCATAAACAGTATACAATAATAATCCAATACTAAAAGTGAATTAAAAACCCCTTAATATACAAAACCAAACTTTCATACAAACATACCATGCATACAATTTTAAAGGCCTAGGGGGAGAAGAAATCTTAATTCCCCCATGCCTGGCAGCAGAGGTGGGTTTTAAGTAGCTTATGAAAGGCAAGGAGGGTGCGGCAATTCTAATCTCTGGGGGGAGTTGGTTCCAGAGGGCTGGGGCCGCCACAGAGAAGGCTCTTCCCCTGGATCCCGCCAAGCAACATTGTTTAGTTGACGGGACCCGGAGAAGACCCACTCTGTGGGACCTAACTGGTCGCTGGGATTCGTGCGGCAGAAGGCGGTCCCTGAGATAATCTGGTCCGGTGCCATGAAGGGCTTTATAGGTCATAACCAACACTTTGAATTGTGACCGGAAACTGATCGGCAACCAATGCAGACTGTGGTGTGTTGGTGTGACATGGGCATATTTAGGGAGGCCTATGATTGTTCTCACAGCTGCATTCTGCATGATCTGAAGTTATATTCTTAAAACTCAACCAATATTTTCTAGATAATATTCTGAGTTTGCTCTCTCATTGTAATTATTCCTTAATATATTTCTTCATCACTCTTCACCAAAAATAATTCCAGGGAGTCAAAAAGAATGAACAGAATTCCAATTGTGAATGTTATGTCTTGAACCAGTATCCCTCCCCACCCCACCCCCACAAAAAGAAGCATTGTCACTTATTTAATACCTGCAGTTCAATAGTGCAGCAAACTACATTAGAATTTCAGCATTCTCTTATTTATGCCACCTTTACAATTTGGGCAGTGACAGAGATGCTGTGTTAGCACATCTCTGCCTCACCTGCTAATAAGCTAAGGATTTTATTACCATACCAGTTAATTCCATCTCTCTTGAGAAAACCTTTCTTCTGTCCTTTAAATGATAAGGGCTGTGAAATTCATAAGGAGACTGAAGAAGTCTAATTACAGTAATTAGCATTACTAATTTTATTTCAACTATAGCCCTAAATCAGTGTACAAACATAAATTTTTAGTGGCAAACATTTAAAGGAACAGTGGAAATTATACTGGGAGATGAGTATGAGCCATTTAAAATGACTTGTAGATGCAAACAAAATAGGACCACTACCCTTTAATGTAGAAAATGAAAATAGTCATATGTAATCTACATGAACTTCCACTAACACATACTATTAAATAATTATGAAAATAAAAATATTAAAAAGTAATTTTATTTTTTAAAAAAATATATGATAGCTATCTTCATATCACTGAATATCTTTATATAGAAGATGGAATTAGTAAATAATTCCATAGTAAATTGTTGTGGTTAGCTCTGCCCCAGCTCCTGCCCCAAGGAATGTGCAGGTAGATGTGGGGAAAGCATCCACGTGCCGCAGGCCTGTTTTGTCAGCAGATGGAATCTGCTGACAAAGCCTCCTCTGACCAAGGAAGCGTGAGTGACAGGGAAGAGGGGAGTTAGGCAGACAGCCCAAGAGGAGATCAATCATCTGTATCATCCCTGGATTCTGAACAAGAATTAATGACACATCCATGCATGCGTAGAGTGATGCATAGGCGACAACAACTGAAGGATTATTACAAGAGAAAATGAGGCTACCTTTGGTGGGATGGGGCTGCTGTAATTAGTGCTACAGATAAAAGTGCAGCTTGGTGTTTTAGCCTCATGGCAGTTTATCTGATTCATTGTTTCATCAAGATCATGGTTTTTGTGCTGTTCAAGATTGTGTGTGGACTCTCTGTACTTTAGAATTGGACTCAATTTCCCAGTTATTGGGTGAGCAATTGGATTGCATTTAACCTGTGCCTTGTGTGTACCAGAAAATCCTTTTGACATTTAAAAAGGGAGCTGTTTCTATTTTTCTGTTTATAAAATCTTTTGGGTTTTCCTTTTATCGTGTGGTGTGTGTCTTCCTGGACTAATTACCCTGTAATTACTGACGGTTGAAACACGCTGGCAGAACAGTAAATATGATAAAGTAGTAATTAAAGGACAGATACATGAGCCTGCATTTATTTATTCAGGACAGAATTGTAACACCTAAGCCAAAATGTAACAAGAGAAGATGTTTAGTCTCTTAAGAGAGTATGCAATAATAAATCATTGGGTCCTGATAGCATCTAACTGAAGGTCTATGATAACATAAATGTAAAACTATTTTTAATTAGATTCATATTCTAGTTTTCTTATATAAGTTTCTGTTTTGAGCTTTATTTTCAACAATCTCTTCAAAAGGCTAGGATGGAAGACAGTGACTGGCCATTGCACCCAGTAAGCTTCAATGGCTTGACAATGGATCTTTTCTAGCCCTAGGAAAAAAAGGACAAGTGGGAAAGTATAGGACAATCAAACCTAACATCTATTCCGGGCAATACATTCAAATGACAATGAAAGAAAAAATAACTAGACAGGAAGAGAACAAAATTTGGTAGTGAAGAATCAATAAATATTATGGAGAGACAAATTCTACGCGTGGATGTGTGGCAGGCAGATAAATGGATAAATAGATGGACAGAAGTGACCCCATCAATACTTGAATTTTTTTAAAAGTTAAACAGAAGTCCTTATCTAAAGATCTTGAGTAAATAAGAAAGGAAAGCAAAACAAGGACCACCAAGTCTCAAAAACTAAGAGTAATGATGAGTTTTGTGATGAATCCAAAGTATTCTATTGTTATTGCTCTATTTTATAGAAACTTGTCTTTGGAAATCTAGATATTGCCTTCCCTTACAGGTTTTTTGGGGGTTGGGGAGGAAGCATTGATGGTGATTCTACCAAGCAGATTTCTTTATTGTTCCACACATATAGATAGAATCTTACAAAACTGAAGTATCCTACAGTACTATCTACAACAAGCATATATTCTGAGAATTATTATCCTCTTTCTCTTGAATGCATCCCTCCCTCCAGGGAATCCAGACTACATTCCATCACTTTCAGGAGCTTTTGGTTGCTGAAGAATGAAGTCATTCTTGATGCCAAGTTTTATTTTGGGATGGGACTGTGTTTTGATTTAATTGCATTTATTTTGTCCTAAACAGCCAGAGATATGGGTAAAATCAACAATATAAAAATGCAATCAATCAGTTAATAACCCTGATAAGACGGAGTGGCTATGGGTTTTGCCTCCCAAGGACAATTCCATCTGTCCGTCCATCACCCTGGGGGGGGGGAATTATTGACCCCCTCGGACAGGGTTCGCAACTTGGGCATCCTCTTCGATCCACAGCTCACATTAGAGAAACATCTTTCAGCTGTGGCGAGGGGGGCGTTTGCTCAGGTTCGTCTGGTGCACTAGTTGCGGCCCTATTTGGACCGGGGGTCACTGCTCACAGTCACTCATGCCCTCATCACCTCGAGGCTCGACTACTGTAATGCTCTCTACATGGGGCTACCTTTGAAAAGTGTAAGGAAACTTCAGATCGTGCAGAATGCAGCTGCGAGAGCAATCATGGACTTTCCCAAAAATGCCCATGTAACACCAACACTCTGCAGTCTGTATTGGTTGTCGATCAATTTCCGGTCACAATTCAAAGTGTTGGTCATCACCTATAAAGCCCTCCATGGCACTGGACCAGGGTATCTACAAGACCGCCTTCTGCTGCACGAATCCCAGTGACCGGTTAGGTCCCACAGAGTGGGCCTTCTCTGGGTCCCGTCAACAAAACAATGTCGTTTGGCGGGCCCCAGGGGAAGAGCCTTCTCTGTGGCGGCCCCGGCCCTCTGGAACCAACTCCCCCCGGAGATTAGAATTGCCTTCACCCTCCTCGCCTTTCATAAGCTCCTTAAAACCCACCTCTGCCGTCAGGCATGGGGGAACTGAGATATTCTTTTCCCCTAGGACTTTACAATTTATGCATGGTATGTTTGTTTGTTTGTATGTATGTATGGTTTTACAAATAAGGGTTTTTTAATTGTTTTAGTATTAGTTTTTAGTATTGGATTTACATGATGTTTTGTACTATTGTTGTTAACCGCCCTGAGTCTACGGAGAGGGGCGGCATACAAATCCAATAAATAAATAAATAAAATAAATAAATAAATAATAAAGGGCATATTTATATTCTTAAATAAGAATACAAATTTATTAATAACAACTAGATTGAAGATAGAAAATTAGCAGGGAAATATTTTTCAGTTTGTTGTTATAGAGTGCTAAATGTACTACCTTAGTGTCTGTCAATTGGTCATTAGTCATGAATTTTTGCTCAGTGCAAAACCAGATCTGTTCCCTTGAAATGAAGGTGACTGGAAATGCTTAGAAAGGCAGGCAGGTATATGGATGATGCCTTCCAGAAAGTAATATCAGCCGTTCTGTGTGCAAGGACAACAAGATAAGCAGACCACAGAGGTTGCAATGAATGAATAAATGTGGCGCCGAGGAAAAGGATGTTTTTGTTAGACACCAGGGAACATTTCAGGACAAAATAAACCTCTTCAAGAAATGGGTTTTACTTGAACTGAAATATAACTAGGATATGAGTACCTAGCACCAAAAATGTAGTAAGGCAATTTTTGAAAGGATTCCTGAGGGAAGTCAACAATGCTGGGTAGCATCCATTTCATAAAACTATAGATATTTCAAGAACTATCACAAGGTATTGAACTAATGTTGGAAGTGGGATAATAGGTGTTATTATCTGTCAAGGAAATTAAAGAGACCAAAAAATTGTGGAGGGAAAAGGGTTATGTCACTGACTTTTGGAAAAAGATAAAGCTATAAAGATTCCAAATTTGGAAATTTTCAAGCCAAGAGGAAGAAATTATAATACATACTGTATCCAAGATTTAGATGATCTGAAGAGAGACCAGGGTTTAAGATGGATCCATAATGGTACCCAATCTGCTCAACTTCTGGATTTTCTATCCTTTCCAATTTGCAGGCCTCAATGTTTCCATATTGATGCTAATATTGATAATGCAGTAATAATTTAATGTACTCCAACTGACGTTAATAGAGCTATAATCCAAAATGCAGGAAAAACATGTTAGTCATTCATTAAACTGAAACAATAATAAAAATCCCTCATCCAAACCTGTTGTCCAAATTCTTTGTAGGACAGAAGTGGACTGTTAGATAAATAAATCGGAAGTTAGGAAATTCAGGCAATGATTTAAAGCAATGGTTCCCAAATTTGTTCAGTCTACTGCCTCCTTGGCAGGGGTGGGCTACTGCCTGGACCAGGGGTGGGGACACAGTGGGGTAGCAAAAATGGTGCTCCACCACAGAACACCCAATTTGCACTGAAAGATGTTGAAAGAAAATGCAGGGTGTCCTGCATAAGCCACGCCCACAGTATGGTAGTAAAAATGTTGGTAGCCCTTCACTGCTCCTTGGTGCTACAAAGTCATCTTCACCGCCCTCCAACCCAAACCCCTCAGGTGGGCATGGCTTGGTAGTCAGATGACTGAGTGGGTGTGGCCAACTTGTAAAATGTGGTGAAACTCACTTAACAACGCTCTTTATTTATTTATTTTATTTTATTAATTGGATTTATATACTGCCCCTCTCCAAGGACTCAGTTGCTGTTGCTTAGCAACCAAAATGTTTGACTCAATTGTGGTCATAAGTCTGTCTGTCTTTCTTTCTTTCCTTTCTTTCTTTCTTTTTCTTATTTTCTTTCTTTCTTCCCTCCCTTCCCCCTTCTTTCTTTCTTTTTCTTTCTTCTGTCTGTCTTCAGTGTTGTGATTCTAGTAGTGTCAGGGTTCCAAATAGCATCAAAATTTAAATCAGAGTCTGAGGTAAATTATTCCTCAACACCAAAGAACGCAATGGAGCTACAAGTGTCATGTAAGATGCCTGTCTCGCAGCCCGCCCAGCCCCTGTCCAGTCCCTTCTCTGCTCTGCCTCACCTAACCTGTCACCCACAAACTGTGAGACGCACATCCTACCTGACACTTGTAGCTCCATTTTGAAATGGTAGCCCATTCTAAAAGTTTGATTGAACTCATGAGACATTTTCTTTCATAATGGGCTTCTCTGGACACAATGCGAGGAACGCGATGAAGCTACAAGTGTTAGGCAGGATGCCTGTCTTGAAGCCCATCCAGCCCCCACTCTGCTCCACCCCACCCCCAAACTGTGTCTCACCATGAGATGGCATCTTACCAACCACTCTTTTAAAATGCTGTGTATTTTGCAAGCTTTTTTCCCCTAAAGGAACCATCTGAGCTTTTAAACTCCAGTAAGACACCCATCTTGTGGCCCACTCAGCCCCCACCAGGAAAAGATTGGCGGGAAAAGCAGTGAGTACGCTGGGCATGGGCAGCAATGTGGGGACAGTACTGGTGAACCACCTGCTGCCCCCCGGCCCCTCTTACCAGCCCCCAGACACCACCCTTGCCTCTTACTGCCCCCCCAGGCATCCCACCAGCCTCCGGGGCGGTACTCCCCACTTTGGGAACCAATGATTTAAAGCTATTCTTTCTCCCTTTAGATATACATATGTTTTGCTATACTGAGAGGAAAGCTTGGAGATAGGCAGTTATTAGCTTAGGATCAGTTTGCTCATTGATTTTACAATAAATAAATAAAAATATTTGCAGTTTTGGTCCTTGGATTTAGTCCCATTTGTTTTGGAAGATAAACATATTTCAAAGGGGAAAGTCAAAATGGATAAACAATTGTTATTTTGTGGATTTGAATTCCTCATTTAAAGTTTACCAGGCTAATTAGATTATCCTGCAAAGAATCAAGGGTACGGAACACTAAGTGCATAGGATATCATAGAATGAACTTGGGCTAATCATTTTATCTGAAAAACAGCATACCATTTAGTAGCATTCACCTTTCCAAGACTTTTTTTTTTTAAGATCTAGATATATTGCTCTCCCATCTGCTTTTTCAAAAAGTAAATACTGTAAAATTCTGCTAGACAAAAGAACTTGCCTCTGTGAATCTAGGGAAACTGAATCAATAAATCACATTTTATTATTGTGCCCTTTTTAAGTACTGTGTTTAAAATACATTAGCTCCAGACATAGGATTACTCAGGAAGATTGGATGGATTTCACACAATTCTGTTCTTTTGGGAGGTAAAGTAGCACATAACTCTCAGGGAAGCCAACTCCAGGAGTGACCTTTGGGTGACCAAAGAGGAAGAGACATTCATCTGCCTCTTTGATCAAAACCCATGCTGGACTGCATGGCTGACTGGGTCATCTTATGACCTGACAGTGGAGTGATGAGGGCAACAGCACTTCTGATTAGATGTTCAGCAACATATGCTGACAATGAAGGCACTGCCATTCAACTGCAGAAGATTAGGCAACATGACAGTGGTGATGGCAGAGATCTAGAGTGTTACATCTAGTAAATCCAGCTGCCACAGTGAGAGTGGTATTGGTAGTAGTGGTGGTGAAATAATATGGTACAGTAGGTGTATGGATAAAGATGGGATGGGGATGCTGCTTGTCTGGAAATAGAGATACTGTGGTACCTCTACTTACAAACTTAATTCATTCCATGACTGTTCTGCCGGCGTGTTTCAACCGCCCGTAATTACAGGGTAATTAGTCCAGGAGGACACACACCACACGATAAAAGGAAAACCCAAAAGTTTTTATAAACAGAAAAACAGAAACAGCTCCCTTTTTAAATGTCAAAGGGATTTTCTGGTACACACAAGGCACAGGTTAAATGCAATCCAATTGTTTACCCAATAACTGGGAAATTGAGTCCAATTCTAAAGTCCAGAGAGTCCACACACAATCTTGAACAGCACAAAAACCACTATCTTGACGAAACAATGAATCAGATAAACTGCTATGAGGCTAAAACACCAAGCTGCACTTTTATCTGTAGCACTAATTACAGCAGCCCCACCCAACCACAGGTGGCCTCATTTTCTCTTGTAATAATCCTTCAGTTCTTGTCTCCTATGCATCACTCTATGTATGCGTGGATGTATCATTAATTCTTGTTCAGAATCCAGGGATGATACAGATAATTGATCTACTCCTGGGCTGTCTGCCAAACTCCCCTCTTCCCTGTCACTCATGCTTCCTTGGTCAGAGGAGGCTTCGTCGGCAGATTCCATCGGGAGCAAAACAGGCCTGCGGCATGTGGATATTTCCCCCACATACATCTGCACATTCCTTGGGGCAGGAGCTGGGCCAGAGCTAACCACAACTGTGACCAGTTTGTAAGAAGAATATTTTTTTCCCATAGGAATCAATGTAAAAGCAAATAATGTGTGCGATTGGGGCAACCACATGAAGGGTGGAGGCGCTGTTCTCCCCCAGGAGATTCCTACAGAGACCCCATAGAGGCTTCTACCCACCTTTTGGGGCCCTGTTTCCTCCCAGGAGATTCCTAGAGAGGCCCCACTGAGGCTTCACCCTGCCTTTTCTGGTTATAGTTTTGGAGGCTGGGGTTTGTAAGTGGGAAATGGTTCTTGAGAAAAGGCAAAAAAATCTTGAACACCCGGTTCTTATCTAGAAAAGTTCATAAGTAGAGGCATTCTTAGGTAGAGGTACCACTGTATTAAGTCCCAGTGGGATTGGGTGGCATAGAAGTCAAAATAAATAAATAAGCACTACATAAAAATATCTCAGAGAATCAGATTAATCAGCTGCTTGAGTGCTTGTGCGTTCTAATTGTAATATGGGCCCTTTAATTTGAGGAAGGGATGACAAAGGGCAAGGCAAGCAGAATCAGTGGTGGAGAGAGAGAGAAAAGAGAGATAGAGAGGTCATCCATCAGTACGACCAAAGGGGTTTCCATGCTGTAGCTGGGTTTGAAGCCAGATTGAAATGGGTCTAGATATTCCGCTTCTTCCAAGGTCTGCAGGAGTTGGAATGCCATCACTTTCTCAACAACCTTCCCAACAATAACGATAGTTATTTAATGAGGCTGGATCCAGGGAAGGCTTCTTGAGGAGGGGTCTTACAATTGCTTTCCTTCAGAGGTTGCGGGAAGGACCCTCACTCAAAGAATAGTTGATAATCACCTGGAGCCAGCCTCGCATCACATCCCTACTGCCCGAAACCAGCCAGGAGGGACACGGGTCCAACAAACAAGTGGAGGTGCTCATAGCTCCTATGGCCTTGTCCACTTCATCAGGGGTCACAGGGTCAAACTCCCCCCACACGATGGAATTATGACTTGCCCCAGTCACCTCACTTGATATTGCCCAATTGGAGTCCAGGTCTACTGAATCTGTTCGGTTTTGTCCGACAGAAACTGAACAAAATCCTCAGCTCTGCCCTGCAAGGGATCATCCGCTTCTCCACTTCGAGAAGGGAGCTGGTCACCCTAAACAGGGAGGCCAGGCGAGAATCTGCAGAGGCAATAAGAACAGAAAAATACACACGTTTTGCCGCTCTTATAGACACTAGATAATTCCTAATGTAGGCTCTTAGTAGTGTTTGATCGGCCCCAGAATTATTGGCCCTCCAGTATCACTCTAGACATCTCTTCTGGTGTTTCATGTCCTGAAGATCCTCAGTAAACCAAGGAGCTCTTCAGAACCCACTGCCATGGAGAGGTCGAACAGGTGCAATCTGATCTAGAGCCCTAGATGTTGCTCTATTCCAGGCAAGCACTAGAGACTCTGCCGGACTGGGGGAAAGGGAGTCAGGTATCTCCCCAAGCTCCCTCTGGAACCCAAGCGGATCCATTAGGCATCTGGGGCAGAACAACCTAATTGGCTCCGCCTCCCTGCAGTGAAGGATGGGCATTTTGAAGTCAAGCTAAAAATATAAGTTTGGCATGTACCATAAAAAATTTATTCATACCCAATGTTATCCTATTCTGCATTAACATTGTACTAGAAAACTTGTTAACATTTACAAAAATTCATATACTGCTAAATTATTTTTAAAATGCAACCTGAATACAGTCATAGTTGTTAAGAAAGCTGTATTTCAATGCTAATTTTTAACCATCTATCATCTAATAGACTGAGGTCCTTCCTTTTATTGCCATAATGGAACATGGATCTTATCTGCATCAACATCTCCCAACATCTTTACTTAATATTCGGACAGAATATATTGAAGCTTATTTGGCATTATCTTTCATTTTTATCTCAATTTGAAGTTAATGTTTCAAATCTGATGTACAGTAGGTATGTATAGATGTAGACTTTTTCGTACCAAAGAACAGCCAGAAAGAAAGAGAGAGAGGCTTAGATCTTATTTTTGCTTTCTCTCTATAAAATGAAATATTATCCATGCATTTCTCTTTGCTTGTAGTAATAACAGAAACAAGGTGGGTGTTTGGAATGTTAATGCTAAATTTAAATATGCATGTTGAATTAACTCTTTCCTACTGCTTATGAGTTTTGAATGTGTGTTGAAACAGCAACCTCAACAGTACTTATTGTTATTAAAAGATTATCTGAGCAGGCTTTCTACCTCATGTAAATGCACATAAGTGTGGGTGTGGAAATATGGATATAAAGGAACCAAGAGATTTTTTTTTCTATTTAGTGGCAATAATTACAACTATTTCTACTACCAGTTCAAATTATTTACCTGCAAAATAAAGTACCCCATATAAAATTAGTTGATCTCATTTGTATATATAACTATTTTTATTTTCAACAAAAAATCACTCTCCTAGCATGCATATAAACATTTCCTAGTTTTCTTCCAATGGAAATAGAAATAGCAAGATCACTGATAGCATGAAGGGTGCAAATTAGTTGCCATCCTATTAAACAATTAAATTCTTACCATCCATCTTGAATGAGAAGATATTATCCTCTGATCTGGAATCTGAAGCCCAAATGATTTGCAAATTTGTTGTGCTAAGGGCAAAATCCCAGTGACGGTAAAAGATTTTTATTTTAATAAAGGCTACAAAATAAGTTGTTGAGAGACTAGATTAGCTGCTACCAGTGACATGAAACATAAATCTGTATAAACACATTAGATAACATTTAGTGAGCAAATAGAATAGAAACTCAGAGAATAGAAGCAAAGAGAGCAAAGCCCTGAAAATATATTAAAGATCCCTCACTTGTCAGCCTGCCTTTTCATGGCAACTTTAACGTATACTGAGCCAGCAGTGTGCAGCAGTTGCCAAAAAAGCCAACACAGTTCTAGGCTGCATCAACAGAGGGATAGAATCAAAATCACACGAAGTGTTAACACCGCTTTATAAGGCTTTGGTAAGGCCACACTTGGAATACGGCATTCAGTTTTGGTTGTCACGATGCAAAAAGGATGTGGAGACTCTAGAAAGAGTGCAGAGAAGAACAACAAAGATGATTAGGTGACTGAAGGCTAAAACATACAAAGAACAGTTGCAGGAACTGAGCATGCTAGTTCAATGAAAAGAAGGACCAGGGGATACATGATAGCAGTGTTCCAATATCTCAGGGGTTGTCACAAAGAATAATTCAACCTACTCTCCAAAGCACCTGAGGGAGAACCAGAAACAATGGGTGGAAGCTAAACAAGGAGAAAAGCAACTGAGAACTAAGGACACATTTCATGACAGTTAGAACAATTAATCAGTGGAACAGCTTGCCTCCAGAAGTTGTGAAATAGTGTAGGCTTTCCTGCCTGAGCAGGGGGTTGGACTAGAAGACCTCCAAGGTCCTTCCAACTCTGTTGTTGTTGTTGTTGTTGTTGTTGTTGTTGTTGTTATTATTATTATTTACTAGATTCAGTTCTGTTATAGCTTTTTAAGTATTGAATCTGATTCCCAGATGCAGTTGGAGAAAAAAATGTTTCTACTGTCTTCCTTTCTGCTTTTAGATTTTCTTGCCCACAAAATTCCTTGGGATGAAGAAACTTCTAACTGCTCTTACAAGATTCTACTCCCATCTCTCTAAAAAATAACATGAACTCTAAATATTTTGTGAGTTACTAGCAAGTCACAGCTAACCTGCAGATCCTAGAGTTTCTATGTATAAACATAAAGAAAAGAGAAAGTTGATTTATATATTATAGAATTAATTGAAAATCACTAAACAAGCAGTTTAACAAAGGCTAGGCTTTAAATTTACCATACTTTTCAGCTATGATACCTATGCCAGCTATTCATTTGTTTTATTGCTAAGAAATATAAAATAATCTTCTTTTTCCCTAATTTGCAAATAGTAATTTTCCCTTCCCTATTTGCAAATAGTAAGTTTAAGAAGGGATTTATTTTCCTATCTAATAAATATAGTAATTGATAAGCATCCCCTGTAATTAATGGCCTAGGTTATCTTAAAACCTAAGGACATTAAGTCACAATACAATAGAGGTATCACCCACATCTCTGGATACTCTCACGTTTTTCAGTCCATTAGATTAACAGAGTAACAAACTTGGAAGGGACCTTGGAAGTCTAATCCAATCTGCTGTTCAAGCAGGAAACCCTACACCATTTCAGACAAATTGTTATCTAATCTCTTCTTTAAAACCTTCAGTGTTGGAGCACTGACAAATTGAAGAATAGGTTGATCCCTTCTTCTTTGTGACAACTCCTTAGATATTGGAATACAGTGATCTCTCGGTTAGCGCGGGGGTTACATTCCAAGACCTCCCGCGCTAACCGATTTCCGCGTTATACTGGATGCGGAAGTAAAAACCACCATCTGCGCATGTGCGCCATTTTTTTCATGGCAGCACATGCGCAGATGGTGGAGTTTGCGTGTGGGTGGCGGGGAAGACCAAGGGAAGTTTCCTTCAGCCGCCCAACAGCTGATCTGCTCCGCAGCGCGGAAGCAGCGAGGAGCCGAAGATGGGGTAAAGGCAAAGGGGAAACCCCATCTTCGGCTCCTCGCTGCTGCCGCACTGCGGAGCGGATCAGGTGTTGGGCGGCTGAAGGAACCTTCCCTTGGTCTTCCTGCCGCCCAGGCAAAGGGGAAACCCCAAGATCGCTTGCCGCTTGCCGCTTTGCAGCTTGGAGCCTTGCTTCGCCTCCTTCGCTGCAATAGGCAAGCGGCAAGCGGCAAGCGATCTTGAGAAAGAGAGAGAAAGGAGGGCGACTTGCCAGTCCACGCCCCCCTGGATGAACAGCCTCGCATGGCCCCAGCGCCGGGCTCCGCTGTTGCCTCCGCCCCCATTCGGCTCTGCAGCTGAGAGGCCTTCCCGGCAGAGCCCTCCCCAACAGCTCCCGCCGCCAGCGCAAAAAAGAAAAGAAAAAGAAATCCCCAAAAGAGGCAGGCACAAAGCGGGGGCACAAGGGGAGCTGCCCGGCAGAGGTTGCTTTTTTTCTTCTCGTGGGCAAGTGGAGGGGGGGAGAGAGAAGGGAGGAAGAGAGTGTGAGAGAGGAAGAAAGAGAGAGAGAAATGATAGAAAAAAGGGGAGAAAAAAGAGAAATGAGAAAATGATTGAAGCATAGTGACAGGAAAGAAAGAGAAAGAGACAGAGAAGTGACTCTTGGTGATGACGTATGACGTCATCGGGTGGGAAAAACCGTGGTATAGCAAAAAAAACGTGGAGTATTTTTTAATTAATATTTTTTGAAAAACCGCGTTGCAGCGTTTCGCACTAATCGAGACCATGCTAATCGAGGGATCACTGTATAGTTATCATGTCACCTCTATTTCTTTTTTCATTAAATTAAACAAACTCAATTCCTGTGACCATTCTTCATATCTTTTAGCCTCCAGTCCCTTAATTTATTTATTTATTTATTTATTTATTTATTTATTTATTTATTTATTTATTTATTTATTTATTTATTTATTTGTTTATTTGTTTGTTCGTTCGTTCATTCATTTATTTATTAGATTTGTATGCCGCCCCTCTCCGTAGACTCGGGGCAGCTCACAATAACAATATAACAATTCAAGACAAATCTAATAATTTAAAAACATTTTAAAAAACTGTTATTAAAGCAGACATACACACAAACATACCAGACATGAATTGTATAGGCCCCGGGAGAGATGTCTCAATTCCCCCATGCCTGACGGCAGAGGTAGGTCTTAAGAAGTTTATGAAAGTCGGCTTCCGGTTTGGTGGAGATCGCGGCAGGACGTGTCTGGCAGGGCTCTGCCAGGCGAATCCTTTCTACCCCCTCCGAAGGTCGCATTTGCGATCGGATCGGGCCCGGATGGCCCGATCCATGAACAGGGGACTCTCCTCTGCCCGAGGACCCATCGCCAGGACTCCGGAGGCAGCGGTTCGTCCCGCAGCTTCGGAGACGGGAGAACCGCTCCTCTTTGATTAAGAGGACCGGCCAGCGCTTTCTCCCCTCACTCAGTGGGAAGAATAAAAATCAAAGAAGAGAAAGTATAAATATTTACATCTACATTGGAAAAGAATATAGCAGAGAAAGGACCTAAGGTAAAAATCTCTATTGTGTTTCGTGTTTAAAGCCAGAAGATCGTAAAAGTTCCAAGTAAAAGTTTTTTTTTTCCCTCTAGGGCGAAAGTGAAAGTTTTTTCTTGTTTAAACCCATCCGCAAATAACAGCCGGATCTAATTCTTTTTTTCACTTTTACTTTTCCATCTTGAACGTGAACTTTGGAACCTATAAAATAATTTTCTGACTTTATGGTTTAACAAAATAGTTTAAATTTGACATGACTATTTAGAAAATTTTAACTGCTAAAGGAAATTCCTAGTGATGACCAGAATTTGTTGCTGATAGATTTTTAAAATCATAATGTTCTGGACTTAATTTCTGAAGCGGAGGAATACAGTCTTGCTGCCTTTTTTTTTTTCTGCTGCTCCTTTTTACAATATGAAATAACTTAATAACTATGAACTAAATGGAATCTAGAAGAGATTGAAATCACTTCTTTTTTGGATTACTTATTGTTGGATTAACCTATTTGGAATACTTGCTGAGCCTTTTGGATTATTAGCTGACACCTTTTGGATTATCTGCTGAGAACTCTTTGGTTTAACATCTGCCTGCTGCACCGAAATTAACTTGACTCCATCTTGGGATCTGTTTCTTTGTTCTTTGTTCCTGTCTTGAACTTGGAAAATAAACTGACTTCATTTTGAACACAAGCAAGCTTTGGATTTGTTTTACTCTTTGAATTTTGAATTGATATCAAATATAACTTTATCCTTTGAGATTTGGATTTTCATCTTTACTTCCTAGCAAAACTACAGGATTTATAAGAAGAACTTAAGTATACAATACTGTTATTGTGTCTTTGAATAATTATCTGTTTTTTTCCCCCCTGATTTCTCTTTGACTTTCTTCCCTATTTTTGGATATTTTTATTACTAGAAGAAGCTTGGTTTGAACTATATGCATTGTTAAAAACCTTGGGTTCCTGCTCTATTCTAAATAGTTGAATTAAAATACTACCCCCCTTCCTTTTCTTTTTGAACAACTTTTTTTACTTCATTTTTTTTCCCTTCCCTTTTTTCTTCCCTCCTCCTAAAGTTTCCTTTCCAATTCTTTTTCTTTTGTTTTTTATATATAGTTGATATTCCTTCCCTTTTTTTACTTTTTGTCTTTCTTTTACTTGAAAAGGCACCTGTTCTTCTGTTCTGTGGCACTAAATAATAATATTTCTTTTTCCTTCTCTTTCTTCTCCTTTCTTTTTTTTTTTTGAATTCTGTTACTAATTGAATTGTTATTGAATTGGTATAGCCATATTATAAGGGAAACAAAATATATTGAACAGATTTGGAATTTATAGTAATTTCTTTTCCTTTTCACTACATATAAAACTGAAACTAACCTTAAAATTTGAAATAGTGGATTCTAATTTGATAATGTCCCACACCTCAACCCTTGTTAAAACAACAAAAAAACAAACTACACCAACTACTCTATCTCCACAAGTCTCACCGCATTCTTCTCCCTCGCATCAAGTGTTAACCATGTCTACCAAAGACAAAGACAAAGACAAAACAATGCAGTCCAATCTTGCAACTATACATGAGACTTTGAACACTTTGAAGGACTTCATGGTCAAATCACAAGAAGACGCTACTCAACAAAGAGAGGCCATAAAGGAGGAGGCAACACAACAAAGAGAAGCCATAAAGGAGGAGGCAACACAACAAAGAGAAGCTATAAAAGCTGACTTGGCAGAATTTAAAGTGGAGATGGCCCAAATGAAAGCTGATATGGGTGAGATGAAAGACCAGATAAAGCAGATCCAACAAACACTTCAAGAAAGTGACGACCGAGTTAAAAAAGTTGAAGAACAATCTGATAAAAATGAGAAAAGAATGGAATATCTTGAAGGGAGAGCCGATGAGAGATACAGAAGATATGATGAATCTATTATTCAACTGGAGATGCAACGAGCTTCGTACGGACTTCGATTTCAGAATATAAAAGAGGAAAAAGATGAAGACTTAAAAGTGACTATGGCGGAAATTATTGGAGCTATACTTCAAGAGGACCCCATAGCTTTACAGAGAGAAATCGATGAAGTTTACAGAATCTCGAATAGCTATATCCGTCGGCACAACCTTCCAAGAGAGATACATATTAAATTTACAAGAAAGGCGTTGCGAGATGAGATACTTCACTATTCAAGAAACTCCCCGCCCCAACGCCAGGGAGTAGAAATAAAGATACTAAAACAAGTTCCAAGAAGTGTCAGAGAAAACAGAAGAGATTATCACTTTCTAACAAAAATTTTGATCAAAGAAAACATTACTTACTGTTGGCTTATTCCACAAGGACTTTCTTTGACATGGCGTTCTACAAGGTACAAACTGGAAAATGTAGAACAAGCCATGTACTTTCTTGAACAGAGTGGTTTGGGCCACTCCGACTACGCAAGCAAGCAACAAGTGGTCCAACTACAACTAGTTCAACAGCAACCAGGGGAAAAATTACCAACTCAGCAAGAAGAAAACTTGGGGGCAACTGCCCAAGTAATAGAGCAGGACCAAGGTGCTAGAAGAGTTCAACCTCAGCGAGAAACCAAAAAACCCATTAAATGACAACGAATAAAGACTTAAAAATCTTTTCCGTAAATGTTAATGGACTTAACGAACCAAGAAAAAGGAAGCAAATTTTTTCTAAAATTAGAAATCAAAATGCCCAGATTGCAATACTACAAGAAGTTCATATTAAAAAAGATAACCAAAAATTACTGTTGAATCCCAAAATTGGAAAAATGTATGCTGCATTAGCAGACCAAAAAAAAAGAGGTGTAGTGATGTATGTCAAGAATTCTATAAATTCCAAACAAATATATAAGGATAAAGAGGGTAGGATATTGATTGTACAAGTAGATATTGAACCTAGACCTCTAGTGGTTGTTTCTATTTATGCTCCCAATGAAGACCAAATGACATTTTACAAAAATTTACACCAAACAATAATAGATTTAGCTATTGATAATTTATTGATAATAGGTGATTTCAATGCTATCGCGAATAGACAATTAGACCACTCAGGAGGGGGAGGTAATAAAAAAAGGGGAAAAGGTAAAAAAACAAGAAGAAATTTGTTACCTAGTACTTTTCAAAAAATGAAAGCGGAATTACTACTAAGCGACATTTGGAGGGAAAGACACCCTCACAAAAGGCAATTTACCTTTTACTCCAATCCTCACAAAATTTGGACGAGAATTGACATGTTATGGGCACCAAAAACGGTGGCAGAACAAATAAGAGAGGTCGAGATAGACGTTAATACATGGGCTGATCATAACCCAATAGTGGTCTATATGACGATGAACAACAAACAGAACAACTGGCGGATGAATAGGTATATATTAAATGATAAGAAATATAAGGATTGGATTGAAAAGGAATTAAAAATATTTTTTGAAATTAATAAAACATCAGACACTACTCCACAGAACTTATGGGATACAGTTAAAGCGTATATAAGAGGTTTAACAATATCCTATACAGCAAAACACAATAAGGAAAAGAAATTAGAGTACTTACAATTAACAAATGAACTAAAACAATTAGAATCCTTATCGCAGCAACATATTAAGAACAGAGATCTAAAGACAGAAATAAATGTAATTAAACATAAAATTAGAGTTATAGAACAAAACCAACTAACTGAAAAGATCAAAAGAGCAAAGCAACATTATTTTGAACATGCAAATAAACCTGGCAGATGGCTAGCCTATAAACTTAGAAAACAGAGTCAATCAAAATTAATCCAAAAATTAGAAGATAAAGATGGTAAAATAAAATATGACACAGAAGGTAAGGCAGACATTGTGTATAATTTTTATAAAGAATTATATGCTAAAGATCATGTTATCGAAGATGAAGTTTTTAACTATTTAGAGGCTTCAAATTTACCACAAATAACAGAAGATCAACAGGCCACCATGGACGGACCAATAACAATGGAGGAACTCTTAATAACAATTAAAAAACAGAAAAGCAACAAGGCTACAGGCCCAGATGCCATACCTGCAGAATGGTACAAGATAGACAACGAAACAATAAGAAACCATATGTTAGAAACTTTTAATTTATGTAGACTTGAGGGAAAAATTCCCAAATCTTGGTCAGAATCACTGACAACCTTAATACATAAACAGGGTACAGAACCAGAAAAGATTAAAAACTATAGGCCTATATCACTATTAAATGTAGATTATAAGATCTTTATTGCCATTTATGCAGAGAGACTCAAAAGAGTTATAAATGGAATAATACACCAAGACCAAAATGGGTTTCTTCCAGGGAGACAAATTAAAAACAATATTAGAACTGTAATAAATATACTAGAGTACTATGAACAACATCCAGACAAGACGGCATCTTTAATGTTTTTGGACGCTCAAAAAGCCTTCGACAACGTTAATTGGATATTTATAAAAATGCAATTAAATAAAATGAGATTTGGCCCAAAATTTGTTAACCTAATAGATACCATATATTCAAAACAAACAACGAATATAATATTGAATAATAGTCAATTACCAATACTTGACATAAATAAGGGAGTTCGCCAAGGATGTCCTATATCACCATTGCTATTTATTATGACCCTTGAAACCTTATTAATTAAAATAAGAGCGGACCCCAAAATAAAAGGTTTAACCGTAGGAGATGAAACCTATAAACTCCAGGCCTTTGCAGACGATCTAATGTTTATAATTGAAGAGCCGATTACAACAGTTCCTACCTTACTACAAACCATTGAACAATATGGAAACGTAGCAGGTTTAAAGATAAACAAAAGCAAAACACATTACTTGACTAAAAATATGAATAAAACACTAGAAACGAAATTAGAAAGTATTTCTGGAATAAAGATTGTAAAAAAGGTAAAATATTTAGGAATAAATTTAACAGCGAAAACAATAACATTAAAAAATGATAATTATATGAAATTACTAGCAGAAATTAAAAATGACTTAGCAATGTGGAATAATTTGAAAATATCTTTCTTAGGAAGAATTGCAACAATCAAGATGAACATTTTACCCAAGGTCTTATTTCTTTTTCAGACAATACCAATAAACCCAGGGGGTATCTTTTTAAAAACTTTAACAAACTTAGTTAAAAAATTTATATGGCAAGGTAAAAAAGCAAGGATAAAAATGAATTGTTTAGAAGATATTAAAGAAAGAGGCGGATTTGGCCTTCCAAATTGGAAACTATATTATCAGGCCGCTGCATTAACATGGCTTAGAGATTGGATAATTTTAGATAACAAAAGAATACTTGACTTAGAAGGACATGATTTAATGCTTGGATGGCACGCATTTTTATGGTATGATAAGGACAAAAACCATTCATATTTTAAAAGGCATACGTTGAGGAAATACTTATTAGAAGTATGGAAAGACATAAAGAAAAATCATTTTTTAAGTATCCCAGACTGGCTAGCTCCTTTAGAAGCAATAATACATCCAAAGTCTATAAAGGATAAGAAAATAACTTATAGATATAAAGAACTATTAAATGATCAGATGAAGCTTAAATCTAGAATTGAATTACAAGAAGAAGGGATAATAATAGATTGGTGGCACTACGCCCAGATCCGATCTAGATATCAGAAGGATAAAACTCTTTACATTTTTAATAAAAGTAAGAATCCTTTAACTACTTTAATAACCACTAATTCAACAAAAATGATAGGGAAAATATATAAACTACTTATCGCTCATAAAAATATAGAGTTGACTTTAAAAGATACTATGATAAGATGGTGTAGAAATATTGGCAAGGAAATAGATATAGACACATGGGAGAAAGTATGGATTAACAATTGGAAAATGACTAAATCAGTTTCCCTAAAAGAAAATCAAATCAAAATGTTTTATAGATGGCATCTCCCACCAAATAGGATAGCAAAAATGTTTCCCAAAACATCCCCAATATGCTGGAAATGTAAGAAGGATATAGGAACCTACTATCATCAATGGTGGACATGTGGTAAAGCAAAAATATATTGGAAAATGATTGAAAAAATATTAAAAGAAATAATAAAGCAAGATATAGATAATACCCCGGAATTTTACTTACTAGGTGTTACAAATCAGACCTATAAGAAAGAAATCTTTTATTTAATTATACACATATTAACTGCGGCTAGAATAATATATGCGCAAAATTGGAAAGGGGAGGAAATCCCCAAGGAAGAAGAGGTGATAGCTAAAATATTAGATTGCGCTGAAATGGATATGATGACAAGAAGATTAAACGATCAAGAGGATACTAAATTTTATGAAACATGGAACAATGTCTATAAATGGATAGATAAGAAAAAATAAGATATATCTTTAGTTGTTTTTCTTTGTATTAGTTTTTACCTAGGTGATAATAATATTAATATTAGTTTAAAAGGACTTTTTGACGATTATGATATAGTAGTGTATGTATGTATAAGTATAAGCAATATACCAAGATGCATAATAGTTGAATTTAGCTTTATTGTTTGAATTGAAGGTTTGACACTATTTTACTATAGTAATTAAGATTATATTAAAGGTATTTTTTGGTAATTATGTTATACTAACCCTACTTAACACTTACATTAAGATCTGTAAAACTTTAACTCAAATTTATTAACTTTTTTTACTATAATAGTTAACATATATTTAATTATGTATTCTTTTTCTATATTTGAATGTATACTTTCATAAGAAGCGGGGGAAATATACCCCCACTTTATGTTTATTGTTTGTATGTATTTGTCTGTTTTTATGAAAAAAATAATAAAAAAAATTGAAAAAAAAAAGAAGTTTATGAAAGTCAAGGAGGGTGGGGGCAGTTCTAATCTCAGGGGGCAGCTGGTTCCAGAAGGTCGGGGCTGCCAGAAGAAGGCTCTTCCCCTAGGACCCGCCAAACGACATTGTTTAGTCGACAGAACTCAGAGAAGGCCAACTCTCTGGGACCTAATCAGTCGCTGGGATTTGTGCGGCAGAATTGTTACCAGTCCCCTCATATACACTGTTAATTAACCAATTCAAAATACACTGCTCAAAAAAATAAAGGGAACACTCAAATAACAAATCTTAGATCTGAATGAATGAAATATTCTCATTGAATACTTTGTTCTGTACAAAGTTGAATGTGCTGACAACAAAATGCAATTGATTGTCAATCAGTGTTGCTTCCTAAATGGACAGTTTGATTTCACAGAAGTTTGATTTACTTGGAGTTATATTCTGTTTTTTAAGTGTTCCCTTTATTTTTTTTGAGCAGTATATTTAAACATCACTTTAGAAGCTGGCATTCATATAACACTGGAAGCAAGACAGATCTGTTAGCTGGAACATAATCAAACCATCATATAATATTTTGTTCATACAACTGCAACATCAGCAAACTGACAACATTTAGTTATGAGCTCATGATTGTTCATGTGAATATAGGATTGGAAAATAATTAGGTATTTTAAACTGATAGGGGACAGACTTTATACCTTTTTAGATTCGATAGTGTTGTCTGAATGATGGCTCTTATCCCTTCTCTGTGATCCATTGTTACTGGTTACAGATGTTCAGGGGTGAGTTCTACATTTTTTTACTATTGGTTCTGTGGGCATGGCTCATTTTGTGGGTGTGACTTCATGGTCATGTGACTCTGCAGGCATGGCTTCATGATCATGTGACTGGGTGAGCATGGCCAATTCGATGTCACTCACTCCTATATAGTCACATGACATACCCCACCCACCTACCCAGGTTTTGTGGCTCTCAGTGTTTTCTTTTCTATGTGAAACAGGTATGTCTCTTTCTCTCTCCCCTTCTCCCCGTGTCTCTCTTTTGTCCTCTTTCTCCTTCTTTCTCTCCCTCCCTCCCTCCCATCTCTTTTTCTTTGTCCCTCTCTCATCTCTTTCTCTCTCCCTCTCTCTTTCATATATCTTTTTTACTCCCTCCCTCTTCCTCACTTCATATCTTTCTCCCTCTCTTTAATCCTCCCTCTCTCCCACACCCACTCACTCACTCCCTTCCTCTCTCATCTCTTTCTTCTTTCATCTCAAAGTCACTCATTGCTCACATAGTAACTATCATCTCCAGTCATAGTCATTAAAAATCATAGGAACTATATTTTATCCTTTACAGAAAGCATAAAGCATAAATAGTTTGGATAAAGTATTCTAATGCCAAATGCCAAATGAAGAATAAATAGCAAGACATGTATTGTTGTGTTACAGATTTTATAAATTCCTATCAGGATTTTAGGGGGAATACTCTCTCTCTTTCTTTCTTTCTTTCTTTCTTTCTTTCTTTCTCTCTCCCTCCCTCTCTCCCTCTCCCCTCTTTCCCTTTGCGTCTCTCTTCCTTAGGGGTCCTTCATTAATGGGGTGGGGTTTTTCCTTTGGGGACATTGTGTCTTTTTTACACTTTCAAGTAGAATTATTCCATTCTGTGCCAGCTCCACCCTCATGCTTTGCAATTGTCTTTTTGCTGCCAGAGAAATCACTCTTCAAGCTTTTCATTTCCATCTTTCCTTTTTCTCTTTGTCATAAAAGGGTGGTGTGGGGGTGAGGGAAAGCATCAGCTCCTCAAACCTTGTGAGTGGCATTTCCATCTCTGGGATCGAAGGCAGCTAGGTTGAAAAGGAGGTAAATTCCCAACGTCCAATGACAGATTATGTGAATCCTGCAGGAATGGCTAATCAATTGCCTGGGCAGGGCATGAGTGTAATCTAGTTGATCCCTGAATTTGCATCTGTTGGACTGTGTGTTGCACATAGATTTTCACTCAAGAGAGACATTGCATATCTGACATCAACACAATTGAGAGAGTCCAGAAAATATTTCACAAGAAGAGCCCTTCATTCCTCTTCTCACAACAAAATACCTTACTCCACCAGATTTGAACTTCTTGGTTTAGACAACTTACAACTCCGTCGTCTCCATTTCGACTTAATTATAGTTCATAAAATCATGTACCAAAATGTCCTACCTGTTAACGACTACTTCACCTTCAACTGCAACAACACATGAGCATGAAATAAATGTAAACTAAATGTCAACCGCTCCAAACTTGACTGCAAAAAATATGACTTCAGCAACAGAGTAATCAACGCCTGGAATGTACTACCTGATTCTGTGGTTTCTACTCCTAACCCCAAAACCTTTAACCTTAGACTATCTACAATTGACCTCTCCTCCTTTCTAAGAGGTCTGTAAGGGGCGTGCATAAGCACACCATTGTGCCTACTGTCCCTGTCCTATTGTCTACTTTTTATTATTACTTATCTAATGTTTTATATGTACAAATTATCACCCTATAATTGTTTGACAAATAAATAAATAAATAAAAAATAAATAAAATAAATAAGCATGGCATCCCTGTGGCTCCTGGTCTTTGGAAATCTGGAGGGAGATTAGCTGAAGGAATGGATTGCTTCTGTCCATCCCCCCCTCCTCCTTCTCCTCTTCCTTCTTTCACCTCTATAATTCCTATGAGGCGGAGGGGGATGGATAGAGGCAGATTTTAAAAAGTATGGCTAGGCAAGGTGAAAGAAACAGCTGCAGCAGCAGACTCACATATGCGCAGTGGTGGAAGAACGAAGAAGTACCCCCAAATGAAGTAATAATTAAAAAAATATTATACTGTGCAGAAATGTCAAAATTGACGTCACAAGTTAGAAATAAATCCTCGGCTACGTTTAACGAGTGTTGGGACCCTTTTTACAACTGGCTAGGAAGCAAAAACGAGAACAATAGGCTATAAGATTGTGATTTTTGACACTACTTCGAACTGCTACAAATCTGGTATAAACTATTTCATTATCTCATAAAATAACACGAGACGTTATATATATTTAGATATGAAGATTTATTAATATCTGTTAACTTCTCCGCAATGTGTTTATTTCAACTCTGGCATTGAACCCTTCTGATACAATCCTCGAAACACGGTAATGAGCACATACAATTGGACCCAATTTTCGTTCTCAATACAACTCCCCTGCTTACTCGCTGACACTTTTACCCGTTTTTGTCTATATGTTTTTCTCTTTTTCTTTTTTTTTCTTTTCTCTTTTTCTTTTTCTGTACTGATTGTTCTTATGTTTCGAATTGTACCATATGTTGTATTATATGATGTAAATGTTTTCATTTTAATAATAAAATAACTAAAAAAAAAAAAAGAAACAGCTGCAGCAGCAACAAAAGCTGTCACACGGGGGTTATTGGGAAGTGGGTTGGGGGCTGGGGGAAAGAAGAACCTTTTGGATCCTCTCTGCCTGTTCCTGATTCAGCTGAAGGCTTTCCTTTCTTCCTTTCAGTATGGAAAGGGGCTCTGTCTGTGATTCCCCACCACCACCCAAATCCTCTCTAGCTGAGGGGCTGTCTCTGTCCAACTTGTCATCCAGGTAGCAATTCTTCCGACAGCAGAATCTTCACCTGAAATCAACAAGGGCGAGGGGAGAGGAAAGGAGGGTCCTGGCTAGATGCTTCCAACCCCAGAGGAGGCAGTTCTGAATTGGGGGAAATCTCCCTTAGACTCTCCACGATTGACCTCTCCAGGTTCCTAAGAGGCCAGTAAGGGGCGTACATAAGTGCACTAGTGTGCCTTTCGTCCCTGTCCAATTGTCTTCCCTTTCTCTCACTTATCATATATATTTTCTTTCTTTCATATATCCTCTCCTCTAAGTTCACTTTACCCTTATATATATTACTACATGTCTATTTTTCTTCCTATGTATTTGTGTATTGGACAAATGAATGAATAAATGAATAAATAAATAAATAAGCCTTTTGAGCCATACCATTCCACCCCACTCTACTCCTTTCCTTTCCCTTCCTTCCATCTTCCTTTCCCCTTTCTCCTCTTTTCTTTCCCCCTTTATTCTACCCTTCTCCTTTTCCTTTCATCCCCTTTCTCATTTCTTTACTACCTTTATTTTCTATTGTATGGCATGATAATCTTAATTAAATAGTAATAAAAGGGAGCCTTTTGTTTTAGGAGTGCTTCTAAAATATGCAAATTCCTTGGGGAATTTGCACTTTTATACTGGCAAAATTTCTTCCTGACCCACAGAAAGAGGGGTGATTCTTTCGCATCTGGGGTTGAAGGACAGAGAATCGGAAAGAGACGGTTCGTACAGATGTTCTGAGCAAGAGAGACACATGTTTCAAGGAAGGAAATTTTTTTTTCTCCTGTAAAGCAAATCTGTGCCTTTCTCAAGAGAGCCGAGTGGAGGATTCCCCAGGGAAGGTGGGGAGGATGCTGAGGGACAGGATCTGGCTGGAAAGCAGGGATCCTTGCAAATCCCTTCTGCCGTTTCCTGATTTTGCTTCCCTTCTAATTGGTGTGTGTGTGTGTGTGTGTGTGTGTGTGTGTGTGTGTGACCCATGAAGTTATCACTGGTTGTGGAGCTTTCCTTTCCCCCTTGTCATCCAGTGCAGTAACTTTTGGGGGATGCACACACACGCACACACACATACACAAATGCTCATCACTTCTGCTGCTGCTACCTTTGCTCTCGGCTTCTCAGTGCTCTTAAAGTTGATCACCAGCACATCCTCTTTGCCTCCCTTCACACTCCTAGCAGAAGGGGACACATGCACACACACAAACACAAGCCTTTGTCATCCCTGCTGCTGCTACTTTTGCTCTCAGCTTCTCGGCGCTCTTAAAATTAATCTTGATTGAAGAGTTGTAAGTGTAGACTAGACCCTGAATATACATCCTCCTTCTCGACCTCGTATCACACAGAAACCACACAAAGTTGCACACACTTCATGGTGCATACACCTAATGGTGTGCGTGCTTGCTCACATGCGTTAAGGCGGAGAAGTCTTGGCTGAACTTTGGAAGATCTTTGCCCAAGACTTCTCATATATTCAATGGCTAGTCTAAACTTCGCCCAATGATGACTTTAGCAGTGATCTAAGGAAGCGTCTTCCTTCGAGATCTTCTTCAAGATAGACTTTAAGACGATTCCTTCGAGATCTTCTTCAAAATAGACTTTAAGAAGCCAAGAGCAAAAGTAGCAGCAGTGGGGGGGACAGACAAGGGTGTCTTTTAACTTACCTCACTACCGATTCACTTCCTCCTGCACCGCGTGGCTGTGCCTTTGGCAATGCCCCCCCCAAAATCCATTAAAAAAAAAAAAAGCTAAAACCAAGATGGCAACGCATGTGCAGTGATAGAAACATGACCTCTGCACATGCACAGAAGAAAAAAATAAAAAGAATCCTGCAAAAATTAAAAAAAATAATTTTAAAAAGATGGCGGTGCGCTTGGACCGGCACCAAACAAATCGGTTCTGTGATGTCATTGTGACGTCACTAGAGGGTCGCTACCAGTTCGGGCGAACTGATCCAAACCAGGAGGAACCAACCTCTAAAGATGTTCTAAAACACTGGAATTGGTGGAATATTACTGTTGTCATCATTCAGAAGGTAAAGTTACCTTGCCTTGGACAAATCTTTATTTAAAAACATGTGAGATACTATATGGGAAACTGAGAGTTTGGCAGCTTCGTCAAAATGAGAGAGGTTGCTAAGTGAAATATGGGCTCCACCACTTGGCCCTAGGCTTAGTAATGCAGAGCACAGAAAGTGACAATTTTCATAAACTAGAACACCCTCCCAGGACCTTGCAATGAGAATGGGAATCAGGAGCCTTTACAGCTCAGAGCACAAACTATGATATCTGAAATTCTCATTTCACAAAGCTTCAAGGCAGCTGCTACAGACAGCTTTAGTTACCCCTCTGCCTGCTATGAACTGAAGGGCTGGCTTCATTAATTCTGGCAGGATTTCCTTCTTTCTGCTCAACAATGGGGGATGGTTGCATAGGCTAGTAATTTATGCTAATGCAAGGATAGCAAACATATATAGAGAAAATGCAATGCAGCAACTCCCTCTTCTAGTATAAACCTAGGTTTGGCAACCACAAAATTATGCTACCTAGAGGCCAATTATATTTCAGCTCTGTTTTTGTCCTTTCTGGTACTGAATAAATAACTAACAAGAAGCTGGACATGGTTAGCTTTTCAATACCAATTTGTTTCTATAATATTCTATAATATTCATATAGAATATTCCCATTCCCTGGGCTATGTTGAAGGGCTGCCATTACAGGACAGTGTTCTAGGATATGGCTGTCCAAGCTAGCAAACTGCCCCATACATGGGTGTCCCATTCATGTAACTATTGTAGCAACTTCTGGGCATGTTTCCAGATGGTGAGCCCAATAAATAGTAGACTCTGAAGTCTGGAGGTGAAATAAGTCTTTGCTATTTGGCAATCCAGGCAGCAGACAAGTAGTGATGGGTGAACCCAATGGTGTTCGGGTTCGGCAAGTTCGACCCAACTTTATGCAAAATTCGGCCAAACCCAAACTGAATTCGAACCCGAACGGGGAATCCATCCCATGAAGAGATTCCGGGGGCGGAGCTTTGACGTCACCGGCAGGTTGCTAAGGACGCCAAGGTGATCGCTTCCTGGATTCCATGGAATCCAGGAAGTGATCACCTTGGCGTCCTTAGCAACCTGCCGGTGACGTCAAAGCTCCAAACGCTAAACATGACCCCGAACTTTGCCCAAAGTTTGAAAAAATTTCTTGTTTGTGTTCGGCATACTGAACACCGCAAAATTCAGTACGGACCCGAATTGTGCAGATTCGGTTTGCCCATCACTATAGACGAGAAATGAGAATCAAAACAATTGGATTTAGTCACGGACTTTTAGTAGAAATACTTGTGATAGCTGCTATAGCTAGAAAGATTCCAGCCCAATTTGTGGGAATTATTTAGAGACAGAACATGAGGAAGGAAATTGCCTTTAGACATCCCCTTGCTGGTGGAAGATTTGGCAGTAGACTTAGTTAAAATAAATTTCATAGGAGCTGAAAAGAGATCTCTGGGGATTTAGCTTTGATAGGACCAAATTCTGTGTAACTTGTGCTGCTGTAACTTGTGTTAGAGCAAGTTCTACCACTGTCATATGTAGAAATGGCTTAGATCGTAGCATAGTTGCCAACAGTCCATTTGTTTGCATGTACTCCCAATGTACTTTATCCCCAACCTTTTCTTAATTTTAATTTCATCTTACAGCAAATTTTCTTAGCCATTCTGATTGGAAGAACACAAAGGCAGACATAAAGACATAATATACATATTTTAGTTGATATTCCAATGTAAGTTATAGATGAACCATTTTTAAAATGCCTGTCTAACTTTGTATCAATGTCAATATTAACCATATATGATTGAAACATGTTTAGTTCAGTTAGACAGAGAGGTAGATTGTTTTTAAGGCAGATGGCAGAAGGATTTCTTCTCTAGTTGAAAATGAAACCCTTCTTACCCTTCCAGGTAAGGCACTTCATAGCAGACCTCAAAGTGGCTGTTATAGAAAAGCACAACTTTAAATAGCACCAGTTAGGAAGAAGTTGCACAAGAGTGACACATCAAAAGGTTTCAGGTAATCTTAGATCATACACAATGGTTTTTAAGACATTACAATCTATAACAATGATGGTGAACCTTTTTTTCCCTTGGGTGTTGAAAGAGCGTGTGTGCAAACTATCATGCATGCGTGAGTGCCCACATCCATAATTCAATACCTGGGGAGGCACTCACCCCCTGAAGGCCCTCTGGAGGCTGGAAATGGCCTGTTTCCCAACTTCTGATGGGCCCAGTAGGCTTGTGTTTTGCCCTTCCCAGGCTCCAAAGGCTTGTGTAGAGCTGGGGGAGGGTAAAAAAAACCACCCTCCCACAGGCTCTCTAAAAGCCAAAATTGCCCCCCTCCCAGAGCCTCTGTGAGAGCCAAAAAGCAGCTGGCTGTCATACACATGCACATTGGAGCTCAGCTAGGGCAACAGCTCACGTGCCAGCAGATATGGCTCCGCGTATCACCTGTGGCACCTGTGTCATAGGTTTGCCATCACTGATCTATAATGTACATGTAATCTTCATCACACTGTAACACACCAAACTATCTTCTCTTTCCCTTTCCCTTTTTATATGCACATCATTCCAAGTTAAATCCTATATCAATTTAGCTATTCTACATCTGATCAATGAGCTACAGTGTATAAAAGCTTAAGCTTTTATAATAAAGTTCTGAGACAATGCGGGATCCTTGATTCCTTCTATATCAAGTGGTTGGAAAATAATGAAATGGTACACTGACGGACTTAAGTTTTTAAAAAAGGCCAGGTTTGTTCAGGAAAATAACATATTTGAAAACCAGCAACCTTCAATTTAGAAGGAAAGTATAATAGCTATTATGTTATTACAGATTTCCTGGTAAAAGTAGCTCTAGAGACCAACAGGGCATTTAAGAAAGGCAATTTTATTTTAAGACTGTTTTTTGTACTCATGTGCATGAACATTCTGATGCTTTAAGGTTGATTATAAAATGATCTGTGTCTAGTAAGTTCTGCCTTCAGGAAGGAAAGTAATTGGCAATTGCTTTCATAGAACAAAAAGGTGAGAGCGCGCAAAAGCAGGTAAATTTTCCAGTGGGAGAACATGGTAACCTATTGTCCAGATACAATACTTTGCAAGCTATCTTTAAGATGTCTCCATCTGCACAAGACCTGTTTTTAATTGACTTAGGAGTTAAGACAGTATGAACATTAGATAGGAAATGGACTGCTTAAGATTAGTGTATTTAGTCCAAATTAACATAAATATAAGCTAGCCCACCAAAGAGAAATAGAAAAGAAATACAGTATTTTTCGGAGTATAAGAAGCACTGCAGTGTAAGACGCACCTAGATTTTAGAGGAAAAAAGTATTCTGAAATAAATGGTGTAGTAATATATTATTTAATAAAATACCAGTGTAGCAGAATACATTTTACAAACGTGTATACTTTTTACAACCATGTACCCTTTTTACAAACTTCAAACTTGACAGCTTTAAGACTAGTGGACTTCAACTTCCAGAATTCCTCCTCCAGTCATGCTTGATGGAGTACAGTGATCCCTCGAGTTTCGCGATCTCGATCTTCGCGAAACGCTATATCGCGATTTTAAAAAATATATTAATTAAAAAAAACCCCACTTCCGCGTTTGGCTTCGGGAGTCAGCTGGGAAGCGGTGCGGCTGTTTTAAAAGGTCGCAGCAGGCCTGGGGGGCTTCCCAGCACCCCCCGAACCCGCAACCCGGGTTTGGGGGGGTGCTGGGAAGCCCCCCAGGCCAACTGCGACCCTTTAAAACAGCCGCGCCGCTTCCCAGCTGAGTCCTGAAGCCAAACGCCAAAGGCGAACTTCTGCGTTTGGCTTCAGGACTCAGCTGGGAAGCGGCGCGGCTGTTTTAAAAGGTCGCAGTCGGCCTGTGGGGCTTCCTAGCACCCCCCGAACCCGCAACCCGGGTTTGGGGGGGTGCTGGGAAGCCCCCCAGGCCAACTGCGACCCTTTAAAACAGCCGCGCCGCTTCCCAGCTGAGTCCTGAAGCCAAACGCCAAAGGCGAACTTCTGCGTTTGGCTTCAGGACTCAGCTGGGAAGCGGCGCGGCTGTTTTAAAAGGTCGCAGTCGGCCTGTGGGGCTTCCTAGCACCCCCCCGAACCCCCAACCTGGGTCTTCCCGGCTGCCCACGCAAAGGGGAAACCCCGGCTCCTCGCTGATGCCCGCCGCTCGCCCGCCCGCCAGAAAGAGGGGGAAGACCCAGGGAAGGTTCCTTCGGCCGCCCAGCAGCTGATCTGCTCGGTAGCGCAGCAGCAGTGAGGAGCCGAATTGGGGTTTCCCCTTTGCGTGGGCGGCGGGGAACGCAAACTCCACCATCTACGCATGCGCGGCCATAGAAAAAAAAAGGGTGCGCATGCGCAGATGGTGTTTTTACTTCCGCAACCCTACATCGCGAAAAATCGATTATCGCGAGGGGTCTTGGAACGGAACCCTCGCGATAATAGAGGGATCACTGTAATTAGAAAGCAAAAACACTTCCATATTAGCAAAAAATTGGGCTGGTTTTTTTGCCTGTTTTTTCACAAAAATGGGGTGGGCAAAGGGTCTGGGAAGTCTGCAGAGAGTTCCTGGGTTCTGGGGGTTGGCAAAAATGCTTCAATTTTTTTGTGAAAAACGGACCATTTCTCACCCATTTTTCACAAAAACTGGGGCATTTTTGCTTTCCCCCCAGTCCCAAGAAATCTCTGCAGGCTTCCCAGATCCCTTGCACACTCCACTTTTGCAAAAAAAAAAAAAAAGGGCAAAAAACAGTCCATTTTTGGCAAAAACAGGAACATTTTTGCCATTCTGCTGGCACCCAGGAACTCTCTGAAGGCTTCCCAGACCCTCTGTCCACCCCAATTTACAAAAAAACAGGCCATTTTTTTTTTTGCACAAATGGGTCACAGGGGTGGGGCTTCCGGACAGCAAAAATGGTTGTATTCAGTATATAAAGTGCACCAATATTTCGACCCTCTTTTAGGGGGGGAAAGGTGTGTCTTATACTCCAAAAAGAAATGTATATCTTTCTGTGGCACTGTATGACTTTAAAATATATATGGTCCCAGCTAGTACATTATAGATGAACTGGTCCAAAAGGATCTTAAAATCAAGGATAAACTTTAAGAGTAGTAATCTGCAGTTTTCCAAGTTTATAAAATGTTACGGAGCTAATCATGCTTCACTCTACAAGTTGATCGCCTCACGGGATTTCTTCTTTGCATACCTGAATAGAAATATTGTGGTTATTACATGTTTATATGTTATATTTTCCTTCCTCTGAAATATCAGACGTATTCTGTGGATGCCAATGAAAGTCTGATTTTTTTCCCCTCCCTTCATTGGAAGAAGAGGGTCAAATCCAAAGACAAGAGGCAGATCTAGGTGGATAAAAGTTTGTGTACATTCAGTTTAGGAAGATCATCTTTTCATTTCCTGAGATGTCAGTATTTCTCTCCTCTCCCCCCCTCCATCTCCTTCATATAAATTACTGTAGATCTATAAATTGAAAATTGAGTATTATGAGAATGGGAATATGCATATATTTTAGGCTGCACTTTCATTTGGCCATAGTGTGCCTAATTATTTTCGGAATTATAAACTGCAGTCTATGCCTCTTGGCCTAATTTCATGGAAAGAATGTTGTGCTTTTTCTTCTCTCCCACAGCACAGAAATTAGGTATCGAAAGGCTCTGTTGCCTTATTTTCTCAGGCATGACAAATAGCCAAACAAATGTTATAAAAATGCAGCTCATTTTGTCCAGATATCAACTCTAAGAGTTAGGATTGAGACCCTTCAATAGTGGGTTTCCAGTATATGAAATGTTGTGGTTAGCTCTGGCCCAGCTCCTGCTCCAAGGACTGTGGATGTGGGGGAGACATCCACATGCTGCAGGCCTGTTTTGCCCCCCCTCCTCCGGTGGAATCTGCTGATGAAAGCTCCTCTGACCAAGAAGACATGAGTGACAGGGAGAAGGAGAGTGTGGCAGACAGCTCAGAAGGAGATCAATTATCTAGCTCCTCCTTGGATTCAGAACCAGAGTTAATGATACAGCCATGCATGAGGAGAGCGATGCATAGGCAACAACAACTGAGAGATTATTATCAAAGAAAATGAGGCCACCTGTGGTTGGGTGGGGCTGTGGTAATTAGTGAGGCTGCTATAAATAGCAGCCTGTGGGTTTGGCCATTGTGGAGGATTATCTGATCATTGTGTTCGTGACTGCTTTACTGACTTTGACCTTTTTTGTGCTGATTTTTCCCCGTTTTGAAACTAAACCAGAGCAAAGTGTGTTTCACTTTGTGAAAGAAGGACTGTGAATTACCTCACAGCTGCAAGCTAAGTATCACAGAACTGATAAGGGACTTGTACAAATTACCAGTTTGTTTGGAGACCAGTGCTCTTTGCTATACCAAAAGAGGGCATGGTTTAAGTGAATTTTCATTATAAAGAACATTGTTTTGAATTTTCAAACATGTGTTTGCGGCGCAGGCGGAGTAATAGTCGGACACAAGGTGTGGGTATAAAGGGGTCACTTTTTATTCAAACAACTTAACTTCTTAACTGATTAACTTATTTAAACCATTAACCCCACATGACCTGCAGGGTGCAAAATCAAATGGGGGCGGAATAACTTAAGCCAATTCAGACAGAGCAACCCTCGGGCGAAAACTCCTTGAAACTGGGTGCGGGTCATGGTAAACTACACCTACCCCCTGCACCGTTACTACGCCACCCCTGGCGTGTGGGATGGCTCGCTACTGGTCTATGTTAAACTCCAGCAAGCAAGCCACAGGAGCGACTCACTCCCCGAACCCAGGCCGGTCGAGCCCTGTAATCCGAGAAGGAGCTCGCCCCTCACCTCAGTAGAGGTGCCCCTAAAGGAGATCACCAGTTGCTATTTACTTTATTTTCCACCCCCTATCGGCCACCCCTCCCCCCCCCAGTGACCCTAAGGGGGGGGCACTAGATGGTGGGGCCACCCCCTAACCACACTCCCACGCACAGAGTGGAGTAGGCGAAAAAACAATCGCAGCTCGTCCAATTCTGCTGCGACTGCAAAAAATTCCTACTCGGCCCCCCCGGAGGGCGACCCATCATATGCACCCTGTAACAGAGGGAGGGTGGGTGGGTGCCTCACGATGCTCCGGGCGAGACTGCTGCGCCACGAGGCAGCCCCCTTTTATAGGGCTGCCTTGCTCGCCCGGCCAATCGGTGCCCACGCACCGCACCACGTGGTCACGGCACCCCAACGTGGGTGCCGTGACTCCGCCCCCCAACATGGCGGCCTTCTACACCGCCGATCGCCGCAAACCCCACCGGCCGGTAAGTCGGCTGTGGGAATTGCGGCGCAGGCGGAGTAATAGTCGGACACAAGGTGTGGGTATAACGGGGTCACTTTTTATTCAAACAACTTAACTTCTTAACTGATTAACTTATTTAAACCATTAACCCCACATGACCTGCAGGGTGCAAAATCAAATGGGGGCGGAATAACTTAAGCCAATTCAGACAGAGCAACCCTCGGGCGAAAACTCCTTGAAACTGGGTGCGGGTCATGGTAAACTACACCTACCCCCTGCACCATTACTACGCCACCCCTGGCGTGTGGGATGGCTCGCTACTGGTCTATGTTAAACTCCAGCAAGCAAGCCACAGGAGCGACTCACTCCCCGAACCCAGGCCGGTCGAGCCCTGTAATCCGAGAAGGAGCTCGCCCCTCACCTCAGTAGAGGTGCCCCTAAAGGAGATCACCAGTTGCTATTTACTTTATTTTCCGCCCCCTATCGGCCACAGCAGGGGGTGAAATTTTAATTTATTCCCCCTGCTCCCCCCCCCTGCACATATATGTGCAGGCACCTCTGCAGGTCGGCTATAAATTTATCGTTCCCACTATCGGTCAAGTGTACACCGTCCTGTCTATACAAGTCTATGAGGGATGCCCTGATGTCTGGATGGTCTATCACTCCACCCCCAGCCTGAATCACCCACTTCTTAACCGCTCTGTTTACCCTCTTCCTAGCCTTATCCACTGCGATAGGGCTTCTAGCCTGCCGCCAACTCCTCCTAGGCAGGATGTTGGACCACCACACACACGTATCTGGCCACCGCTCCCAGATCACTTGCAAACTCTCCCAAATGTGCCACAGCAGCTCTACACCTGTCATCGCTCCCAGATCGTTCCCACCAACGTGCAAAACCAAACAGCCCGGCACCCCTTGCACCTTCCCACTGTTGAACAACAGGGGAAGAACCTCGCGCCACCGTAGGCCTCGACGGCCCAGCCACTGAACAACCGCTCGATCCATCTCCAACTGCGTGCCGGGCGTCGTCTCACGGGCCCTCTTCTCGGCCCAGTACACCATGCTGTGGCCACATATCAGGATTCTGCGGCGCCAGTCAAGTAGTCGTGCTAGAGAAAGGGAGGAAGCAGAGCAGCATCAGACTGGCGGCCCGGCACAACCCCCCGCCCCGCCCCGCCCCACTCACCTAGGGGCGGATGTACGTCCGGAAGGCCCCAGATCTCCAGCGGCCCACTGTCTTTATATCCAGCCTGCTGAAACCTTCGACTGCTGCCAACGACGCTGCACCTATTCTGAATGAGTGAGTCCCGTAACGTCTGGGGTCCAAGCCCAGCCTTGCCAGCGCCTTGGACGTGACAGCCCAGAATTGGTACCTGGTAAGGGGTTCACCGGACACATGACAAACCAAAAAACCCGGCTCTTCACCCCTATGGGCCCAATACGCCACCAGAGCCGCCACCGGGCACACCCGCCGGTTGTTAGCCCGGGAAAGTTGGACCGTCACACCTCTCCCCCTCTGGTCGGTCTTGGACCGTCTAAGCCTCAGGGACACCGAGCTACGACCTAACTTGATATCCCTTGTGGTGAATGCCTGGCCGGAGCTATCGGCTCGGGAAGCTGCAAGAACCTCGCTAACCCGAAAAGCCCCGAAAAACAAGGTCACCGCAACCGCGTGGTACAGTGATGCCTCATACTCAGAGCGGCAGAGCCGACCCCACAGCTCGTAAAGCCCCATCAAGTGGGCGAGCTTTAGGGGACGCCTGCTGTCACCCTGGGCCTGACCTTTCTCCCTAATCCACCCCTCCAATGTCTTCCTAATCCTGAAATCCCCTGTGGTGTCCAAAAAACCCCGAGACTTGGCTACGAAGGCCAAGCCCGCCAGCTTGCCCCTAATCGTCCGGGCAGACAACCCACGGCGGCGGTGAAGCGCGCAAAATTCGAGCAGGTGTTCGACTGGGGCAGGCCAAAGCTGATCGTATCTCCTATCATGACGAAAAGCCCAAAATTCCCTACCTGCCCGCTGGTATGATCTCCTGGTGCTGGGGGCTATGGACAAATCCATGGCCTTGCTTACGTCGGCCCTCCAATCAGCCACAGATGCTGTGGGGCTGCTTCCGGGTGCTCCTCGGCCTGTGGGGCAAGCAGCCGGAACCTAGCCAACTGCCCCCTTGACAGTGCATCAGCCACCCCGTTTCTTACCCCTGGAACATGATGGGCCCGGAAGAGCATATTATTGGCAAGACATCTCGCTACCATATGCCGGACCAAACCCATAACCCGCTCGTTCCTAGAGGAGAGTGTATTCACCACGTGTACTACCGCCATATTGTTGCACCAGAAGTGGACTGTCTTACCGGCAAAACTGGTGGCCCACAGCTCGATGGCCACGACAATTGGGAATAGCTCCAAAAACGTCAAATCCCGACAGATGGCCTCACCGCGCCACTCTTGCGGCCAGTCAGCACGAAACCATTTGTCCTGCCACACCACACCAAAACCGGTCGTGCCCGCCGCATCGGACTTCACTTGAAAGTCCGCTTTCAGCAGCATATCCTGTCTCCACAATGACACACCGTTGTACCCGTCCAGAAACCCTTGCCACACCACGAGGTCCTCCCTAACGCTCTTCGACAACCTGATCCTGTGGTGCGGTTTTGTCAAGCCAACCGTTGCCCTATACAGTCTAAACGTAAAAGCCCTGCCATGCGCAATCACACGACAAGCAAAATTTAACAGGCCAGCCAGCTCCTGAACCTGTCTAAGAGTGACCTTCTTCGCGGCTCGGGCAACCCTCACCGCATCCTTGAGTCTAGTCAGTTTATCATCGGGTAGCCTACACGTTTGTGCAACGGAGTCCACCTCGATGCCTAAAAATGTCAGTCTAGTCGAAGGCCCCTCGGTCTTTTCGTGAGCCAAAGGGACGCCCAAATCCAAGCATAAATCCTGGAAACCTGTCATTCCCCGCTGACAATCGTCGGAGCCCGCCGGCCCCGCGAAGAGAAAATCATCCAAATAATGCACGACCGACGCAATGCCTGTACTTTTAACATGGGCCCACTCCAAAAATGAACTAAACTTCTCAAACAGCGAGCAGGATACAGAACAACCCATTGGCAGGGCCCTATCAACAAAGAACCCGCCCTCAAACTGAAAGCCTAACAGGTCGAAATCCCCCGGGTGAATGGGCAAAAGCCGAAAGGCCGATTTGATATCACACTTCCCCATCAGCGCCCCCACTCCGCACGCCCGGACCATCGCGACAGCCGTCTCGAATGGTGTGTAGCGCACCGAGCAGAGCTCCTCGGGAATGTGATCGTTCACCGATTCACCAGGGGGGAACGACAGGTGATGTATGAGCCTGAACTCTCCCGCGGCCCTCTTGGGCACCACCCCGAGAGGGGACACCTGCAGGAAGGGCAGGGGGGGCTCCGCAAAGGGGCCCAAAACCCGGCCCTCACGCACCTCCTTCATAATTTTGTCCCGCACTACGTGGCCCATACCTGCCACAGACCTCAAGTTATCCGCTATGCAGGCCCTACGCGGCCCCCCATACGGGATCCTGAAGCCCGCGGAGAACCCCGCGAGCAGAAAATCAGCACCCTTCTTGGGGCGGTAGCCGGTGAGCCAATGCTGCAACCTGTCCACTCTAACGGGGGTTGGGCCCCTTACCTTGAGCTCCACCAGGTTGGGGTTTGGCGGGGGTCCCGGCGTCCTTGGAGCCGGCCCCTCCCCGTCCCCTGTAACAAGCGGAGGTCGGGTGCCTGCCACTACACAAGGCGCAGGCGTGACGAAAACGACAATATGACCTGGAACAGGCCCCCCTGGCGCCGTACTCGTAACAGTACGGCTGGCCTCGAAAGGACGACCCAGTCATGCTACGCTGGCCGGAGGCCGGGGTCCCCGTCCCCACCGCCGGGCGGGGAAGAGTAGCCTCCTTGCCCGTCGTCAAAAGCAGATGACCTGTGGGCGTCTGCCCACTGGCCGGAGTCGACGCTTGCTGCGTGGCCTGAAGCCACAAATCATTGTGCCTCATATCCCAAGGCCAGTGTCTATTGTGGGCGGCGAACCTACGGAAGTCCTCGTCATAACGCTTCCAAGCCTCCCCCCCAAACTCCTGATACGCTCTCAGAATCATGTTCATGTACAAGATGAGCTCATGTGTCTTATGGACGTCATCTTCCACAACCACCGAGTGGTAGGCCAAAAATGCATACGCCCACGTGCCTTTCGGGTCATCCGACCCCTTCTTACCCTCTTTATCCTTCTCCTTCTTAGACTTCTCAGGTAGCAAAATCTGAAAAATGTCCACATAAGCACCCCGCCAAATTTTACGCTTGAGGGCCTGGGACATGTGCATACTAAGCGGAGTGTCCGGTAGGCCAGGTGCGAAAGGATTATCACTGTCAAAAGAGGTGCTGGTGGACCCCGAGGTGGTCGACCCCGAGCTATCCCTCGAGGTATCCCTCTTCCTCTTGTGCCTCCCGGCCACTACCCTTCTACGCCCCCGCCTCCAAACTTGGGCAGCTGTGCGGGAGCGCCAGGTCCTCTGACCCCCATGTGTCGTGCGTTTTGTAGCCCGTAGCCTGCCGCGGGGCCCTCTTGGGAGGGACCACCGGTGCCTAGGCACAGGGCACTCACCCCAGTGAGAAGAATCATCGTCTGCGTCCTCGGAGCCGGACACCGTTCTTCTGGCCTTCCTCCGCCTGCTTTTCTGTTTCGCGCGCCGAGTCCCGCGCGCCCGCCGCGGGCTGTCCGCAGACTCTGATGAGCTCCGGGACCCCTCTGCGTTGTCCACGCCCGTGGCACGGCCCCGCCGTGACCTGCCCCGCTTCCTTGGCCTTTCATCAAGTTTCTCAAGCAAGGAAGACAGTAGATGTGAGGAAACCGAAAGGGAATCCCCATCCCTCTGCCCCCTCCTGGCATGCCCTGCAGCAGGGGCCTCAGCCCCAGACAGCCCCGTTTCTGACCCACTGAAAGTCACCTCCTCTGCCCCAGTGGCCTCGCCCGCTCCCCCCGGCACTGCCACCGGCAGGGCCCGGCCCTGGCATCGCCCCCTCGCCCCTGAGGAGGCCCCCCTCCGGCCCACTGCGCGCCCCCGGGGGCTCACCTACCCGCTGGGGCTACCTTCCTCCACCGGCCTCCCTGCCGGTCGCGCCCCCGGGGCTTCGTTCCAATTCCGCTTGGGGGCCCGCTTCCTCCCAGTGCGGCATGGCTCAATGGGGGGGGCCCCCGGCCCTCCGGCCTGCCCCCCCGAGGCCCGCCGCCGCGCCCCCGAGCGACTCTGTCCACCCCCCGCCATGCAACTGTGACCCAATGCGCCTCCAAACCCTGTGGGGGGTGTCGCCGAAGCGAACTAAGCCTCCAGCCGCCGCTCGCGGCTCTTCTGGCCTTGAGGCCGAAGCTCCGGCGACGATCGGCTGCTCAGCAGGCCTTCGGGCCTGTGACGCAGCAAGCCGGGACGACGCAGCAGCAGCAGCCTCGCCTCACGATGCTCCGGGCGAGACTGCTGCGCCACGAGGCAGCCCCCTTTTATAGGGCTGCCTTGCTCGCCCGGCCAATCGGTGCCCACGCACCGCACCACGTGGTCACGGCACCCCAACGTGGGTGCCGTGACTCCGCCCCCCAACATGGCGGCCTCCTACACCGCCGATCGCCGCAAACCCCACCGGCCGGTAAGTCGGCTGTGGGAATTGTCTGAAATTTGTACCTGTGAATTTTTGGGAGGATTCTACCAGAGAGCCCGACAGAACATGAAAGGGGGCTTTAACTCTCCACCTTCTCATGCCAGGGTCCTAATAATAATTTTACTAGGTCTATATATCTGGGATTTTCAATTGGCATCAATTTGGGATCATGATCCAATAACATCTGGTAAATAATGATAGTGACAGAAATATTGGCCACTTGCCTTGTCTACTGATTTATTCATCTAATTGTGATTAGTTCAAAAGAGACAAAATACTGTGAGTCATAACAAATGGACAGTTTTATACTAGATTTCATATATAACTCTGGCTGATCTTAATGAACAGAGAAACTATTTAGCATAATCCTGAAATATATTCAACATTTATTTGGCCCTTAAAGTATTAGCCCTTGTAATTCCTAGAAAATATCAAATAAAATTATGCAGGGCTGGTGTGTTGAAGAAAAAAATCACAGATCTTGATGATCTATTACAAAAAATAGCATACTATCTGTTGAATCCACCCAGCTATAATTTATTTCCAAGACTTACACTCCATAGAAGCAAAGTATCTATCTTATCATTACATAAAATATTTTATGACTAAGCAGATATGTATTTGGATGATATCTGAGGACTTGGCTTTTTCCAGAAAGATTTACATATCTGGAAGATAGAAACATTAATTCTTGGAAAATATTCCATGATTATGCATCATAAAAATAATTAGGTTATGATGAATTAGTACAAATGTTTACCACAAAATTGCTATGCACAACATTATGGGTAATAATATGCTAATTGCCGCAGAATCAAAAGCTGATTATGTTTTAGCAGTATCAGCAATTGCCAACTTTGCGATTCTAGGCAAGGCTTGATAGTTTCTACAGCATCTGGGAGACAAAGAAAGACAGCTGCCATCAGATTGACTTCAGTGACAACTCTTGACGGCACACACTATTGGAGAAAGAACCAGTTTGGCATAGTGTTTAAGTTATCAGGCTAGCCAGTCCTTCACTCTCATCCCTAGGAAATAGACACGGGCAAGCCAGTTCCAAAAAGCAGTTGTGAAGAAAACTGAATATATTTGTCTAGGTAGTTGCAACTCAAAGAGGAATGAATGAATGAATGAATGAATGAATGAATGAATGAATGAATGAATGAATGAATAAATAAATAAATAAAAGAATGAACAAATGAACAGTGCCACCTGAAGCTTTTTTTTACATCTGCCCACATGCTAAAAATTATATACTAAGGCTAAATAATAATAATAATAATAATAATAATAATAATAATAATAATAATTATTATTATTATTATTATTATTATTATTATTATTATTTATTAGATTTGTATGCCGCCACTCTCCAAAGGCTCGGGGCAGCTCACAACAGTAATAAAAACAATATAATAGTGGAACAAATCTAATATTAAAAAACATATAAAACCCTATCATTATTTTTTTTAAAAAAAAAAAACCAGCACATTTATACCAAACATAAAACAAAGTATAAAAAAAGCCTGGGGGAAAGTTGTCTCAACTCCCCCATGCCTGGAGGTATAAGTGAGTCTTGAGTAGTTTACGAAAGACAGTGAGGGTGGGGGCAGTTCTAATCTCCGGGGGGAGTTGGTTCCAGAGGGCCAGGGCCGCCACAGAGAAGGCTCTTCCCGCCAAACGACATTGTTTAGTCGACGGGACCCGGAGAAGGCCAACTCTGTGGGACCTTATCGGTCGCTGAGATTTGTGCAGTAGCAGACGGTTCCGGAGGTACTGTGGTCCAATGCCATATAGGGCTTTAAAGGTCATGACCAACACTTTGAATTGTGACTGGAAACTGATCAGCAGTCAATGCAAGCCACGGAGTGTTGAAGAAACGTGGGCAAATCTTGGAAGCCCCACGATGGCTCTCGCGGCTGCGTTCTGCACGATCTGAAGTTTACGGGCAACAGGTTGTTATAAAGAGACTGGACAGCCATGTTTCTCTAATGATATAGGGTCTCCTTCTTGAACAGGGGATTGGACTAGAAGGTGTTCAACATCCCTTCTTGTTCTGTCCTGTTATTAGCCATTTCAGACAATAAGTTCAAGCAATGTGCGGCCCTTCGTGCTCTCTCTTTCTTGCAGGTGTTTCATTACCCAAACTAGGTAACATCACCAGTGCTAATTAGTTCAAGCAAATATCCACTTTGCGGGCAACTTTTCAGTTCTTATAAGCAAAGCAGTAAAACCTCAAATTAACGTAATAGTTGAGATAGGGAGTGGTGTCTGTTAACTCAGAATGCTTGTTAAATCTAATTCCTGTATTAAAAATGACTTTAAATGCATGTGAGGGTGATCTGGCTGTGACATCTGCCACCCCATTGATCGCCAGTGTTGATTCGGCTGATCTGGCTGGCTAGGCGGGTGTCCCCTTCCTCCCTCACCACTCCCTTCCGAAGCTGCGTGCTCGGTGGAAGAGGACGACCTTCCCAGATAGAAGGAGTGTACTGATCTTCGGTCAAAACATAGAAACATAGAAGATTGACGGCAGAAAAAGACCTCATGGCCCATCTAGTCTGCCCTTATGCTATTTCTTGTATTTTATCTTAGGATGGATATATATATTTATCCCAGGCATGATGAAACTCAGTTACTGTGGATTTACCAACCAGGTCTGCTGGAAGTTTGTTCCAAGCATCTACTACTCTTTCCAAATGTGGTCTCACCAGCGCTCTATACAGCGGGATCGCAATCTCCCTCTTCCTGCTTGTTATACCTCTAGCTATGCAGCCAAACATTCTATTTGCTTTCCCTACTGTCTCACTGCACTGTTCACCCATTTTGAGACTGTCAGAAATCATGACCCCTAAATCCTTCTCTTCTGAAGTTTTTGCTAGCACAGAACTGCCAATACAATACTCAGATTGAGGATTCCTTTTGCCCAAATGCATTATTTTACATTTGGAAACATTAAACTGCAGTTTCCATTGCTTTGATCTAGTAAAGCTAAATCATTTGCCGTATTACAGACGCCTCCAGGAATATCAACCCTATTGCACACTTTAGAATCATCGGCAAATAGGCAAACCTCCCCTACCAAACCGTTCCCTATGTCACTCACAAAGATATTAGGTATATTAGGTTAAGGGTATACGATGTCTGCACTGCCCTGCTAGAACCTCAAAACAAGCTCCAGGTCCATTTGTAAGAGAACATAGAGTAGTCAAGCTTCCAGGACTCCAGTCACATCCAAGTGAGGCTCTTCAATGTGGCAGTTTGCCATTCTTTTTTAAAAAAAGACTTTAAATGATGCAAATTATATAAATTAACCGAAGTTATAATGTGTTGTCAATATCAGAAATAATGTATTTGTTTATTGTTTGGAAGTGAAGTCACAACAAAAATGTTACCCATTAATTCAAGATCAAAGAGATAATTTATTTGGATGTGCTATTTCTTTTCTAAATCATTGACTTAAGGTTTTTCACATTATCATATCAAAGTCTTCTCCAGCTGTGATTTCCTGGAGTTGTCTTACTCCTAAAATTCCCAATCAACATACTTGGTAGCCCTGTGCTGGCCAGGAATTTATCATTCATATGCATTTTTTTCTAAAAGAAATTTATGAAAGAGATCTTATTTTGGGTGACTGGTTTTTTTAATTGTTTATTTATTAATGGATATTTTTGTTTGGAAAACTTAGGCCTACGATATCTGAGCTGCAAAAATCCAAATAACCACTAGGTTGCAAGAAGTGATATACGTTATAAATCTAACTCCATAGCTGCAATCTAGTGGTTGTATGGATTTAGAAACATATAAGATTGATGGCAGAATAAGACCTCAGGGTCCATTTAGTCTGCCCTTATACTATTTCCTATATTTTCTCTTAGGATGGATATGTTTATCCCAGGCATGATGAAATTCAGTTACCGTGGATTTAAAAACCACTTCTGCTGGAAGTTTGTTCCAAGCATCTACTACTCTTTCAGTAAAATAATATTTTCTCACATTGCTTCTGATCTTCCCCCCAACTAACCTCAGATTGTGTCCCCTTGTTCTTGTGTTCACTTTCCTATTAAAAACACTTCTCTCCTGAACCTTATTTAACCCTTTAACATATTTAAAAGTTTCGATCATGCCCCCCCCTTTCTCTTCTGTCCTCCAGACTATACAGACTGAGTTCATTAAGTCTTTCCTGATAAGTTTTATGCCTAAAACCTTCCACCATTTTTGTAGCCCATCTTTGGACCTGATTTTTACAGCATTGATATGATATATCTAAAGAGCTAAAACATTCAGTTTGTAATACAACACAGACACAGTAAAGGAAAAGATAAGTATTGTGGAATGGGCCAATATTATCACAACCACTGTTTCAGCAACTGTTCAAACCTATAATGGTGTTGAACAAATATTACTTATGACTGGTCCTTTTCTGAAGCAGCATCTCTACGCTCATATGATTCCAGGATTGTGAGCATTCAGCTCAAATTAAAGAGATCAAAGCCCACAGCAGCTGTGATCCCAAGATCACCTTTCACAACTTTTGGGGAAGCTAGGTTCCTACAAGCAAAATCAATGGGGAAGCCAGCAAAAGGTTGCATGTGGTGTCCTCATTTAATGACCAATAGTGATTCACTTATGAAATGATGGAAACTGGAAATGCTGGAGATATTTTCATTTGAAAGGGCATGGTCACATGGTGTCACACTTTATGACTTGTATTGCTTACTAATGGAAATTCTAGTACCAATTTCTATTGTCTGAAGACTCCTGTATTTTTTTTTGCATATTGTAACTTAGTTACTCAAGTTTGTATTTGTATTTATTAGATTTGTATGCCGCCCCTCTCCGAAGACTTGGGGCGGCTAACAACAATATAAAAAGACAATGTAAACAAGTCTAATATTAAAAATAATCTAAAAACCCCCAATTTAAATAACCACTCATACATTCAAGCATACCATGTATAAATTCTATAAGCCTAGGGGGAAGGGAAATTTCAATTCCCCCATGCCTGATGACAGAGGTGGGTTTTAAGAAGCTTGCGAAAGGCAAGGAGGGTGGGGGCAACTCTTGATATCTGGGGGCAGCTGGTTCCAGAGTGTCGGGGCCACCACAGAGAAGGCTCTTCTCCTGGGTCCCGCCAAACGACATTGCTTAGTCGACGGGACCCGGAGAAGGCCAACTCTGTGGGACCTAACCGGTCGCTGGGATTCGTGCAGCAGAAAGCGGTTCCGGAGATATTCTGGTCCGATGCCATGAAGGGCTTTATAGGTCATAACCAACACTTGTTGTTACAGGATGAATATATTGTATTATATCATGTTAATATTGCAAATATTACTAATATTAACATGCGTTCATATTGATAGAAACATAAAAATATTAAAAAGAGAGTAGCTATTCGTATTTTTTTTAAAAAAACATTCAGAAATTCTATGGAGAAGATTTTATTAGTATACAAATTTTAAAAATATGGCATGCTCTTGGGAAACTCTATTGGTATTTAAAATGTCAAACTTCTATTTAAGTTACTAATTCTATACATGTTTGGATTAAACGTAATCCATTTGAAAATCTCTTTCAACTCTTTCAACAATCATTTCCAGTGCATAGATTAGAAGCCAGTTCCACACAGATGTGAAGTGAGCATTTAGAATATATATTGTTATTAAAATGTGTTGATAGTGCCCCGGAGGAAGGAAATTTTTGTTTTTTTCTCCCTCATATGTTTTGAATGCCTCCGGTCCCTTCCATCTTCAATATTTGAAATGCATAAATTAGGCCAAAGGCTTCCCTTACTCATAATCCAATTAAAACATACACGCATCCTGAAGTGAAACGCAGCCACATTTTACTAATGAAACTACTTAGGTAATCTCTTCACAAATCTTTTGATTTCCCTGTTTTAAACAATAAACAAGCAAAGATGTTCCCCACAGTACCTTGTCCCCTGACACCAAGAACAAAGACTTATCTTCATAAAACTGGATCCTAAATCTTCTAGAAAGATCTACTGGATTATAAATCTCATTCTAAGACATAAGGTAGGATGCATAAGGTGGGATGCCTGCTGCAAGAAGTACCAGAACTACAGTTTATTTAGTTATCAAAATTATATGGAGATTACTAGACAGGCCCCATGGAGGCTTCTCTCCGCCTTTTCCGGTTATAGTTTTGGAGGCTGGGGTTTGTAAACGGAAAATGGTTCTTGAGAAGAGGCAACAAAATCTTGAACACTCAGTTCTTATCTAGAAAAGTTAGTAAGAAGAAGCAATTTGTAAGTAGAGGTGTTTGTAGGTAGAGGTACTATTGTATAGGTAGTTATTATTTATTTAGATTTTAAAAAGCTAGCATCCATAATCTTTGATATGATTGCAACTGGCGACACCCAGGCTCACAACTCTATTTCACACACAGAGATACACAGACACACTGACACACAGACACCTGGCTTTTTGTCCAAGCTACCTTACATGGTTACAGAGCTGTTCAACCATCCATTTTCCTTAAAACAGCAAAATATGAATAAAACCTAATGGAAAAAAATGTGAAGATAATACACATTTCTATAACAATAAGTTCAGCAGGCTGCAGCTACACTTTTCCCCCTCCGTCTCTGAACCATTTCACCCTAGGAAATCAGATAGTGATTTAATAATTCATTTTCCTAAAGATTGTCCTCTGGAGAAAGAATAGCCTGACGTTGGTGATGCAATTCAACAGCAAGAAATGCAGCCGGAGGGTGGAAATGGAATATTTGGTTAGCATTCTGACAAGCCATGAATCAAAAGTAAGTGAAATTGCTCTGGGGCTTTTTGGCCTGTCAGTTGGTAAGCCTGAGGTTCTGTAATTTGGTGCTCTTCCGGTGCGGGTAAAAAAAAACCTAAGGGTGTGATGTGCAAATTGATGGATATTTAATCATCAATGCATATTGGCTGCTAGCCACAGAATAAGACTGGCTGTTTTCTTTCCTAGCTAGCATGGGCAGCAGGTTTACTTAGGCATTCTTGATGGATTTTTCCCAGTTGTCATGCTAATGGAGCGCCTCTCCCTTTCACAAGCTACCCAACGCTTTTTCTTCCTCAGACACTAATTGATTCTACTCCATCTGAGCTTATCCAAGTTATACAAGGAGCGGTGAAAATTGGATATGGCTGAAAACTCTGAATCAGGGTTTCCTCTGAATTGTACAGCTAGGAAGAAAGACATATGGGATGCATTAATCTGTCGAAATGTTACTGTTCCTCCTCCGAAAAAGAAAAGGAGAATTCATGCTTACTATAGGTGACTGAATGCTGGATGAAAGGGGGCCTTTGGGCCTCATCTGGAAAGTCTCTTCTCATATTGTTAGAGAGAAAATCACTCAATAGAACTGGAGGGAGGAGACTGTGTCAATCTTCCGCTGCTTATTTATTTATTAGATATATAATTTTAAGGAGCTCAGATTAGTGTTCATAGCCCTTTATTCACTTTTCCCTGTACCAACATTCCCAGGAAGCAGATTAATATGAAGAGGCTGGTCCAAAGTTACACAATCTCTCCAGTCCAACACCTTAATTGCTATGTCACATTGGCCCATCAGGCTGGAAGAACAACTAAGTCCTAGATGCTGGGAGTGGCAGGACATTAGTTCTCAGCTAACCTTCTCATGGTCCTGCTCTGAACCTAGTCACCAACATTTAGTTATTTCTTCATTCAGCTCCTGCCCCAAGGACTGTGAATGTGGGGAAGACATCCACATGCCGCAGGCCTGTTTTGCTCCCGGTGGAATCTGCTGATGAAGGCTCCTCTGACCAAGAAGACAGGAGTGACAGGGAGGAGGAGAGTGTGGCAGACAGCTCAGAAGGAGATCAATTTTATTTTATTTATTTATTTATTTATTTTGTCCAATGCACAATACATATTGAAGAGGATAGACATGAGTTATTATATATAAAGAAAGGATATAAAAGTCCAATACACAATGAGGGTTTTAGTGGGTATATATCAATATACACATAGTAAAATACATGATGAAGGTTATAGAGGAGATACTCATAGTAAAATATATCTAAGAAATAATAGAAAAGAAGATATAGGAATAGAATATATCAATGAAAGAATAGAAGAAGAGATATAGGAATAGAGGAAAGGTATATAGGAGATATAGGAGAGCAATAGGACAGGGGACGGAAGGCACTCTAGTGCACTTGTACTCGCCCCTTACTGACCTCTTAGGAATCTGGATAGGTCAACCGTAGATAATCTAAGGGTAAAGTGTTGGGGGTTTGGGGATGACACTATGGAGTCCGGTAATGAGTTCCTCCTTGGATTCTGAACAAGAGTTAATGATACAGCCACTCATGCGGAGAGCGATGCATAGGCAACAACAACTGAGAGATTATTATCAAAGAAAATGAGGTCACCTGTGGTTGGGTGGGACTGTGGTAATTAGTGAGGCAGCTATAAAGAGCAGCCTGTGGGTTTGGCCATTGTAGAGGTTTATCTGATCGTTGTGTTTCATGCCTGCCTTGCTGACTTCGACCTTTGTGTACTGATTTTCCCCCGCTTTGAAACTAAACCAGAGCAAAGTGTGTTTCACCTTGTGAAAGAAGAAGGACTGTGAATTGCCCCACAGCTGCAAGCTAAGTATCTCAGAACTGATAAGGGACTTGTACAAATTACCAGTTTGTTTGAAGACAAGTGCTCTTTGCTATACAAAAAGAGTGCTTAGTTTATTTGCATTTTCGGTATAAAGAACATTGTTTTGAATTTTCAAACGTGTGTGTGTCTGAAATTTGTATCTGTGAATTTTTGGGAGGATTCTGCCAGAGAGCTCGACAGAACAATTGGTAATCTTGAGAATTTCTTATGTGGGACTTTGACCATCATAAAAAGAAAAATCTAAGTTCCTCTGCAGTAGGTCTGTTTCCCCCCCCCCCCCCCCTGCCATTTTATGCTCTTGTACAGTTGCTGGGGTTTTTTTAATCTCAAACTTAAAAATTATTTCCCCCTGTATCTCTGATTTGAATTATTTTTTCTTTAATCAGACCATTATACACCATACCTACTTACATACATACATACATACATACATACATACATACATACATACATACATACATGTGTAGGTATGACTTGACAGAAAAACATTTAAATTTCCCCTAACTCAACTGATAAAAATGAGTAGAACCTGTGGCCTAGTGATTAGAACATTTAATCCAGGTTTGAATCCTATGACAGTATGGCTAGCTGACGAGAGCTAAAAAGCTTAAAATAGATCTATTCTGGTCTCCTTCTATTTCTTTATCAGTTCTTTATGAATCTGAAAATATATACATATATATAAGAATGGAATTTATAATTTGTATTTTTGGAAACATCGACTTCAAGCTATATGTTCCCAATGTACTTTTATTTCCATTTCTCCAGTATGCTTCATGAGAATCTTATCTTATCTTATATTAAAAGATATTGGTCCTAAAATCCTATACAAGCAAAGTTGCAAGGTCTTTAATTATAGTCTCAGGACTGTGCATATGTTTTGGATTATTTAATATATGTATACCTTTAAAAAAATAATCTCAAATATTTTTATTCTTGAGTTGTGAAATTCAAGATTCTCCCACTTTAAATGAAAGTGGTTTCCAGCTTCCATTTCTTCAGCAATATTAAGATGATCCTAGATAAGGTGCCTATGTTTTATTTATTTATTTTAGAAAAACTAATGCAAATTTGAATAAAGACGTTTTTATTTTGGGATGGAATGCTCTTTTGTTGGTGTTTCTCTAGGTCAATCTTTTCAAGATGGAATTTCCTAGATCCACTGAGATTACAAATGCCAGAATTTGTAGCAAGCAACTGCAAGTTAAGGAAGATGGAAGTAAAACAGAGGTGGGGCTAACAATCTAGGATGCACTAATCTAGACAACTACGAAATGGCGGCAAAGAGTTATTTTCCTGTATGTCTTTGATGCTATCTAGTAGTCAAGCAAGTTACTGCAACCAAGATATGGTAGTGCTAAACCAACCACCACACTTTCTTGGAGGATGTTTAAACATTGCCATTTAACAATTTGGACAATAATTTGTGCAAATCTACAAGCAATATAAAAATTTAGGGGGGGGGGAGGATCACATGATAGTTACCCATTTATGTCCCAGATTGAATAGAATGAGCTGGGTTGCTTGTATCTTTCCCACTGACTTCAGTCTTAAGGACCATAATTGTCTTTGGGAATATTCCTAGGGCTGAATCATTTCTTGTATTATGAAGACGTTAGCTCTCTTGCTGAGAACATGGAGGGAAATTGTGTGTGTGTGTGTACACATATATATATATGGCTAGTTGGGTATGGCTAGTTGATGAGGCCAAAATAAGGCCTAAATAGATCTATACTAGTCTCCCTTAATTTTTCAAATTCAGCAAAAAAAAACATGTGACACATACACATAGAATTGTCAGCTATCAATATAATTAACTGCCTTGGAAATGGCCCTGGGTTGGGGCGAGAGGCAAATAAGGAGCTGTGATGTTCCTTCAATACACCAGGGTGATTCGACACAAAAATATGTAACCCTTCCCTGGTGCAAAGCTGAAGGGATTGGATACTGTAGCCTAGAGGATAATTCTCTGCCTTACAAGGCAAAGGTTGCAGGTTCAAGTCCCAGTGGGTATGGCTAGCTGATGAGGCCAAAATAAGGCCGAAATAGATCTATCCTAGTCTCCCTTAATTTTCAAATTCAGCAAAAAAACAAAAACAACATACAGTGATCTCTCGGTTAGCGCGGGGTTTACGTTCCAAGACCTCCCGCGCTAACCGATTTCCGTGTTATACTGGATGCGGAAGTAAAAACACCATCTGCGCATGTGCGCCATTTTTTTCATGGCCGCACATGCGCAGATGGTGGAGTTTGCGTGTGGGCGGCGGGGAAGACCAAGGGGAGGTTCCTTTAGCCGCCCAACAGCTGATCTGCTCCGCAGCGCGGAAGCAGCGAGGAGCCGAAGATGGGGTTTCCCCGTTGCCGCGCTGCGGAGCGGATCAGGTGTTGGGCGGCTGAAGGAACCTTCCCTTGGTCTTCCCACCAGATCACTTGCCGCTTGGCGCTTGCCAGTCCACGCCCCCCTGGATGAGCGGCCCCGCATGGCCCCAGCGCCGGACTCCGTTGCCGAACGCCGAAACCGGAAGGGGCGAGGTGGGGGGGGGGAGAACGGGAGGCTCAGCATTCCGTCAGTCGCAGCGCTGGCTGTCAACTTTTCTTTTTAGCACTGGGGAGGCAAGTCAGCTCCTGCCCAGTTTTAAAAAGAAAAGTTGACAGCCAGCGATTGTTCCGCTGCCGCCAGCATGGCCTGGCTGGCAGTGGAAGATGTAACGGAGCCCACGGGGGATTCGCCTTCCTCCCACCCGCAGCCGAGACTGATCCTGGGCTCCTTCGCAACCTCGGAGAGCTTCCAGGGCATGAAAGCTCACGAAAACCAGGAAGCTCTCCGAGGTTGCGAAGGAGCCCACGATCAGTCTCAGCTGCAGGTGGGAGGAAGGCGAATCCCCCGTGGGCTCCGTTACATCTTCCGCTGCCAGCCAGGCCATGCTGGCGGCAGCGGAACAATCGCTGGCTGCAAACTTTTCTTTTTAAAACTGGGCAGGAGCTGACTTGCCTCCCCAGTGCTAAAAAGAAAAGTTGACAGCCAGCGCTGCGACTGACGGAATGCTGAGCCTCCCGTTCTCCCCCCCCCCACCTCGCCCCTTCCGGTTTCGGCGTGCGGGCGGGAGGAAAGCGAATGCCACGGGGCTGGGCTCGGCTCCCCCCTCGGCTCCCCCCCTTACCAGCCCCGCCGCGGAAGGCTCCATTCTGTTCCCTGCCGGCCCGATTGAGCGGCCGGCGGTCTCCATTCATGGAACAGAATAAAAAAATTTTTATTTTTTAATATTTTATTTTTTTAATTAATATTTTTTGAAAAACCGCGTTGCAGCGTTTCGTGCTAATCGAGACCGTGCTAATCGAGGGATCACTGTATATACATACATACATACATACATACATACATACATACATACATACATACTGTTTTGTTTTCTTTTTATGTTGGATCACCCTGGTATATTGAAGGAACGTCACAGCTCCTTTTTGCCTCTAGGCCCAACCCAGGACCATTTCAAGGCAGTTAATTTATTCATAGCTGACAACTATATTCTGTATGTATCAAATGTTTTTAGCTGAAATTTTAAAATTAAGGGAGACTAGGATAGTACCATTTCAGCCTTGTTATGGCCTCATCAGCTAGCTAAACCCTGGGTTGGGCCTAGAGGCAAAAAGGAGCTGTGATGTTCCTTCAATATACCAGGGTGATCCGACATAAAAAACCAAAACATATAGCCCCTCCCTGGTACAGAGCTGGAGGGATCAGGTCTGGTGGCTCATCTGTTAATTCTCTGCCTTACAAGGCAGAAGCTGCCAGATCGAATCCCAGTAAGGAAGGGTGTGGCTAGCTGATGAGGCCAGAACAAGGCTGAAATGGTACCATTCTAGTCTCCCTTAATTTTAAAATTTCAGCTAAAAACATTTGATACATATATGTATGTATGTATGTATGTATGTATGTATGTATGTATGTATGTATGTATCATCATCATCATTCTGAATCAATGCAACGCAGGTTGAAGTTTCTTAACTGATAGTTATGGATTATAATCTACCATTCTCATCTGAGGATGGGTGGTAAATAGTTATATATATTATTTTACTTCTCAGTCTAAGTTTGAGAGAAAGTTATTGTACCTAAGAAAAGGCTAGAACCTGAGTCTCCCCTGTCCTAATCCTACACTTTATCCATATATCACACAGGACACATTTTCAATACACTTTTTTGAGATCGATGAGCAGTGTAGTGTGGTTAATAGTTAGCTTTGCTGTGGAGAGACTTAACTGAAACTTGAGGCATGGCCTCCTTGCGTAGCTATGCTAAAAGTTTTGTTTTCTGACAAAGGCATTCTGGCATGTTACCATCTGCTGTGCCCTGTTCCTTACGGATCAAGACTCTGCGGTCAGCTCTCAGCAGAAAGTTAAGACAGAAGTAAACCAGTATTTGAAAACAAGGAGGAGACTCTCCATCCTAATTAGCAGAAGGTTGAGAAGTGCAGCAGTGTGGGTGAAAGGTTATTTTCCCAAAGGCTTTGCCCAGGATTCCAAACACCCACTTAATTCAAGCAGCTTAGTACACAAAGTCATACTAGAGCAATTGTGCTGTTTGAATTTCCCTAAGGATGGTTTTAACAGTACAACTGGTAGGGAAAGATTATTGCAAGAGCTTTTTTATTCTGCCACCTTGGATCAAGAGAAGGTAGAATACAAATTGCCCAGAAGTGTTTCTGCTTTCTGCTTCTTGAATTACAAAGCAACGATCAGGGTTTTGTACATTTATTAAGGACACACTGAAGCATTTTTAAAAAGTTAAATCCATCAATAGTTTATTTAATATTTTATGGCATCGTTCCAGAAACGTTTTTCAAGATCTGGATTTTACCCAGATCAGGTTTTACTTTAATCCTTCTTGATTTTACTTTCACCAAAAAGAAATATAATCATTTGAACTAACCCCATCTCTTCCTCATATAAGGGAAATTAGATTACTAATCTGAATCACAGATTTATAGCATATCAGTTATGAGAATTTAGGCTTTCTTTAAGGTTATAGTCACATAGTTCCAAGAACCAGATCACTAAATTTTTTGAATGGTCCATCAATATTCATGGATGGTCAACCTGGCTTTTGGAAGGGACTGTTCTCTTGTACTTGGAGTTAGGTGGCCCTTTGGGTGGGTGTCAGGGGGTTGATAGCAGCTTGACTCACAGTGAAAGTACACCAGGGGTGGGTTCAGTAATGGGCAGCCAAAATTTTTACTGCCACACTGTGAGTGTGGCTTATTTTGTGGGTGTGGTTTAATGGTCATGGTACTGGATAGGAGTGCCTTGCCAGCCATGTGACCAGGTGGGAGTGGCTTGAACGATCATCATCGTTCAAGTAAACTGTTAAGTCCTCGACTTACAACCTTACCAGTGTCGCTTGTTGGGGTGACAATTTGCTTTGCGTTTCCCGCGCTCTCCTTCCTGGGTTGCCCCCCCACCTCAGGCTGGGTAGCTAGGCAAACGTGTGCCAGAAGCATAAATTCTGCCAGCACTGGTTCCACCCACGCCTTCTGCTCGCACCTCAGGGGGGAAGTGGCCATGTGAGGCTGGAGGGGAGCCAGGCAGGAAAGAGGGAAGCTCGTCCGAGGCCAGGAAGGATGAAAGAAGGGAAAAGCAAGGAGGGCAGACACAGCAGCAGCAGGTGAAAAAAGGAGAGCCGAGCCAAGACTAGTAATCTAGGAAGTGACAGCCGTCAGTCAGCTGGAGCTGCATGCACATCTTCATTTCCTCCATTGGAACTGCGTTCCACTCCGTCCTGCCTGCTACCCACCCTTGGGTGGGTTCCTACTGATGCAGTCTGGTGTGCTGCTCCAGTAGTGGCCCGCCGATTGTGCAATTTGGGCGTAAGAGCTCCACTGCTGTCTTTGCCGGTCTCTGTGCACCACCATCTTTTTTTTCATATTTTCAGTGTTTTTCTCACTCTCTGAGCACGCACAGAAGAAAAATCATCCCTCTGTGCAGGCACAGAAGCAAAACTGTGCTAGGGGACATGCATGTGTATGCGTGAAACATCGCAGCGCACTGGTAGGAAGGTAAGAGGAACCTGCCCTCAGTGAAGGGCTGCAAAAAAATTTACTACCACACTGTGGGCATGGCTTACTTTGTGGGTGTGGCTTGCTGCCCATGTGACCAGGTGGGAGTAGTTTGTTGATCATGTGATCGGGAGTGGCTTAAAGGTCATGTGACTGGCTTAAAGGTGGACAACTTCACATCACTTACGTCAAGGTTTGGGTTAGGGCTAGGGTGCCTGCCCTTCCTCGTCTCAAAGAGATACAATTTCCCTATCTATTTACTATTAGTTGAACATCCAAAATATACTATTTAATTCTATGTATATATGCCATATATACTACACACCATATACAGTATATTACACACAGGCGCACAAAAAATACATTATCCACTATATAAACTGTATGTATATGTACACACACACACATGCACAGCTCTTCTAAAATTATACACATTCAACCTCATTTACTGCAATAGGAAGAACATGCCCAGAGCCAGAAGGGAAAAAAAGTAAAAAATTCAAATTTTCTCTACCAGTTCTGTGTATTTGACTGTACCCATAGGAGCCCATCACTGCTGCCCCTGGAGAACAGGCAGATGACGAAGTTCCCAGCATTAGTAGGGGAGCACATTCATATTAAACTGGGAAGATTAGAACAGGGGTGGGCAATTAATTTTCCCAGGGGTCACATGAGAAATTGGGGCTGCTGCAGAAGGCCAAACCACTAGGGCTATGAAGATGTGTTGGCATTCACCCACACCCACACACAAACACACATCAATTGAAAAAAATGCTAACAAAAAAATTCTAAGGTTTGACTGAACCAAGCTTATTTTACAGATGAATACTAGGTCATTAGATCTCTAACTGATGTGCCATAATATCACAAACTGGCAAGCTGTCCATTGGCATGGTATCTTAACATTCATGGCTATAAACTGACATGAAGCACATTTGCTTGGAAGCAAATGTTATGTACCAGTAAGGATAAAACCAGGATGGTTGATGTTATATAATTGCAGCCTTAAATGTTAGAGACAGCAGAGGGAACTAAAGAATGACTATTCTGGCAGTTCTCACAATAGACATTAAGAAGACATCTCTAAAAGGTAAGTAATGTTTGACGAACACCTTTCTGAAATATATGTGTGTGTGTGTGTGTGTGTGTGTGTGTGTGTGTGTGTGTTTTCATAGATATTCACGGGTATATGTATGTAGATTGTTCTGAGTTCGGGTTTTGCCCCGTGTAATTTAAAATATTACACGGGGCAAAACCTGAACTCAGAACAATCTACATACCCTAACCCTAACCCTTAGTGTTCACCTTAGAACAAGGACAGAAACACCAGCCTGAAGATAAATCCCATTAGTTGCAGTTGGGGGAGACACTAAACTTATTATAAGATGGGTGAGTAGAGTTTTCTTTTCAGCTAACATAATTACAAAGACTATATGTCTGAGTAAGGATACAGTTTGATGAATGAATAATTTATTTTAAAAGTATTTACTTCATATTTTTCCTTTTAAAAGATCAATGTGGCTACTAATTTAAGCACATGTTTTATTTTGAATATTTTCAGTTAGGGCCATATGAAACATTTGAGGGAGATTTGACTGAATCCTATGTTTTTAAATTACCTCAGAACAATTTGAAGATGATTTGGGGGTTTGATGGATTTCCTGCTACCTCCTGCTACTTCCTGGCTTTTAAGAGTTTCAAACATCATTGCAGCTTTCTTTCTATATAAAAGAACACCAGACAAAGTGGTAATGAATGAACAGTGTGATGGGCTTTCTCCGAGTAGCTGCTAATGACTTTCATTACATCCACAAACCCCACCAGGGAAAGTTCTCTTCTTATAGAATTTGTTTGGACAGATTAAATTGGAATAAGTGGAAAGAAAGTCTAAATTTATTTTGCTATTCTGTTTTAATTTAGTTGGCTATTTCCTGTGACTACCTTTGCCAAATCCATACTTTTATTTTTACATTTCCTTAACTTTTAGTCTATTTATCTGATCCATAAAAAAGTTCCTGTTGAATCTGGACTCAACCTCTTCAATCATTTTCATACTTCATATTACTCCACTTCATTAAAAAGAAAAGAAAGAAAACTATTTTATTCTCCCTAGTAAGTGGAGCTGGCCTCCAAGGATGGGGAGACATTGTCCTACAGCCAATCAGGACTGAGTCTGAAATCTATAAATTTGGTCCCCGTGTCTAGATCCCCTTGCTCAGTCCTTTGCCTTAGGACACATGCATTTTGCTCCTAGCTAGTTCTGAGTGTACCTGTTTTTCCCAGCTTCTACATTCCTGACTACTCTTCTGTAATTCGTGAGTTGAACCAAGTCAAACAAAATCTGCCTCTCTGGTGATAACTGCAACACCTAGCTTGAGGCTGGCAGAGGGCTTTGGCCCAGCCATAAGCTATGTCTCCAGGTGAACAAAGCTGTCCTGCCAATATTCTGGCTGTTGAGATCTGAGCGCCGCTCAATCCGCTCTTTTACTAAGTTAGGAGATTGCCTGTCTAATCGCTCTTTTCACCACTCACAGGGAGAGAGGTCCTTCATGAAACAGTTCCTGTCATCACCAGACATGCTGCAGAAGCTTCGTGCTTGTGCTGCCACCTGCCTCTCTTTCCGGAGGAGGCCTAGCCCCCTGAAGCTGGCACAACTCTCATCAATTTGCACAGCGAGTGCAGGCAATATCCGCTGACTCCAACCACCTCTGAGTTGCCACTGTGATGGGTAAGGAGAGCTAAGGTGATTCCAGCTGATCCTGTCTTCATTCGATCTTCGTGAGGCTCTTCATCCTGAGGCACTCAGAGCCACACCAGCACCTTCTGGCGGTGATTTTGAATGCTGAGTAGCATACGTCAATCATCAGCCACCATTTTGAGTCCTCATTATCTGCTGAGGGCCATTTCACAGTGCTCTCTGATGTCGGAGGCCCATGTATGGCAAGCTCCATGGCCAATAAATGCCCTAAGGCCAATAAGGTAAAAGCCAAATGAACCAAGGCACCAAGAGCTGACAGGGTGTCTCTAACACCCCCAGGGCCTACAACTCCATTGTCCTCAACCAGGAACATGTCTCCCTTCAGAAGCCAACCACCGGCAACCTCTGACAGGTCCAAGTTGGCCAAGTGACATCAGGGCAGGGGGGACAATGACAATACCACCAGTTCTGCCAAGGCCAAGTTCCCTGAAAAAAACAAGCATTCAAGTAAACAGAGCTCCAAGCTACTTACAGGGCTAGACCAGGGATCAACCAACCATAAGTCTGCATCTCCCTAGGCATATAACATCATGGCCCTGGATAACTTGGACTTAAGACTAGGGGAATAATGATGTCTTGAAGGTGTCTTGCACATCAAATGTGGCAGTTTCCTCCCAGGGTCAGGCCATTCCATCAGCAACTAGGCATTTGACTCCCTTGCAGTTCAAGACAGGATTAATGATGCTATCAGAAGGAGAATTGAGTTGGGCATTAGGGCTTTTGCAGGATCCTCCTCTTCATCCTCAATGACACTAGTCTCTTCCCAGGCATGCTACCAAGCCACCACCAACTATGGCCTGATTCACAATATGGGAGACCTTTCCCCCTCCCCCCAGGACACCCATGAGGACCTCTATGATCTAGAGGAGGCTCAACTAGGGGACACTACACCTGAGGAAGGCTGCATAGACCTAGAGCTTTCATAAGGATATGGGCCCTGACAAGAGAACAAGAGATTCTTCAATGTCACCTTCCACCTGGTACAACATCTGCCTGTCCTTCCAGTTAATACTCCTGTTCTGGCTCTGTTTTCCAATGCACAGATGTCCGGTGACACAGAGGAGCTCCTCAAGAGGACTACAGAATGGAGACCGTGTTACAACGATCTCACCAGGCCTCCGCTTGGTCTGTCAAGGCATCAACCTCGGCGTCCTTTAATTCGAATTTAATGGGATTGTTTTAAAATATCAAATCAAGTAAAATAGTGCTTTCTTTAAACCTTGAAATTAAATAAGATATTGGCTGATATACACTTGCCTATTTTTAATTCCATCTAACAGTTCCTTTTATAATTTTATATTCAACATGATACCTAGGTAGATAGAAAATAAGATTACATTTTAAATTAATATGAACTATTAATTATTAAGATATGATGTCCATTGTTTTCATTGGAAAGTAGTTACACCAAGAGTTCCTTAGTGGGCCTGCTGCCTTTAGCCTAATTTTGACATTTATGCCTTTATTTGGTATCATTATTTTTCTTTTCTCAACAAATTCTGATGTGGTACTATGCAGACAGTAAATCATTTTTTTTCCACCAAGCAAACAGAATCAATGTTTTCCTAGTCAGGGGTGCTTCACAGAAACAGATACTGAGCCATGGTAAACAAAAACACAAACACCCAGACACACACAGAGAGAGACACACACAGAAAGACACACAGCACAAGAAGTAAATATTTCTGATTATTAATGAGCTCCCATCTTAGCCTTTCCCTACTAACTCTTTCCAATGGGAACATTTCCCTCCCCCTAAGGCAACAATTAAACTTCCATCAATTCAACTGGCTAATATAAATCCTGTTTTATTGTGATTGTTTCTCTGTGTGCTGGACATAAAACAAAAGGAAAATCAATATGACAGGCCTGTCTTGATGACTGTGCTTTTGACTGCTCCCTTTGTTGCTAGATGAGACTATTGGTACGGTGGCCGTATATTAATGCATCGGGGTTGTCCTATTAACAGAACATGGGATTGCTGGAATTTGCTGGGTCTTTCTTTCTCTCCCTCGATCAATATTTGATGAGGGTAATTTCAAAGACTTATTTAGTATGATCTCCACATAAGGAGTCCTTCAGAGTATTTATCACATTGGAAGGATAATTACATTCAAATCCTGAGACACTGTTGCTAGGTTACTGGCGCTTGCCATTCCTTCAGCTTTTGTGTATTCAGAATTCCAGCCCCCTCCCACTCGCTCCTCCTCTTTCGAACAGATTCTTTCAAAATTTGGCTGAAAAGCAAGAAGAAAAGGAGACAGTAGCTTTAGACTTAAAAGCCAAAATATCCTTTTAATGGATAATATAGGGTGATTAGTGCCTCCAAGAGATCACAGCTGCCCGCACTGGATAACTCCAATTTCTTCTAAGGAAAGAATCCAATTTGTAGGTGAAGAGCTGTTGAATGATGTTGCTGTAGATAGATTACGGAAGTGGCAAGGTAATAAAAAGGACCTATTGCCCCTTGCTTAACCTTTCAGAACGTTTCATTGAGGAAGAAATAGCACCATACATTCAGATGCCACTTAGATAGCTTTCAAGATCCCTCCTCCCTTCTGTCTGGAAGGAAAAAAAAGTCCCTGAACGAGTCATGGCAATAAAACTAACAATCAAACCTCATGCTCAGAAACAATGCAGACTGCCTTGGCTGGGCTCACACATTAAACTAGGACATAGCAATAGCATTTAAACTTATATACCACTTCATTTTTTTTTGATAGACTTTATTAATTTTTCATAAAAATGACAAACATACAAACACACATTTAACATAAAATTGGGTTTGCAATTTCCCCTCTTGTTCTAGAAGTCAAATTTCCCTACAGAAAAAAAGAATACATTATTAATACCTTAGATCAACATATTAATTTAAATGAAAAGAAGAAATTTTGTTTAACCTTATATGAAAAAACCCTTCATATATAAACAAAATAAAGCAAAAAATTTAAATCATAACAATACTTCTACAGTTCTCACACAAATTTTACTTTTACTTCTTATTCTTATTTATCCATATATACACTTTGTTCCAAATCACATAAAATTCTGATTCCTCTTGGTTGTTTAACCGTCTTGGCATCATATCCATTTCAGCGCAATCTAATATTTTCTTAATTACTTCTTCCTCTTTGGGAACATTTTCCCCTTTCCAATTTTGCGCATATACTATTCTGGCCGCTGTCAAAGTATGAATAACTAGATGGAAAATATCTTTCTTATATTTCTGTTTAGTTATACCCAATAAATAAAATTCTGGGGGTTTTTTTCTATCTGTTGCATTACTATTTCTTTTATTATACCACTTCATAGTGCTTTTAGAGACCTCTCTAAACATTTTACAGAACCAGCATATTGCCCCCCAACAATCTGGGTCCTCATTTTACCCACCTCAGAAGGATGGAAGGCTGAGTCAACTTTGAGCTGGTGGTGAGATTTGAACTACTGAACTACAGCTAGCAGTTAACTAAAGTAGCCTGCAGTGCTGCACTCTAACCACTGCGCCACCCCAGCTCATGTGGTTTGGTTGGTTTTGGTTAACCACATGTTAGTTGTGACTTATTCAACTTACTCACTTGTGGCTTATTCAACTAATTATGGCATAATATGTATGTCAGCCCAGTTTTTTCCTTCAGTGTTTTTGGATGACCTGACAATCTCCTTTAAAAATCAAGCACTTGTCATTAAAATGTCAGTCTGCCTGAGAATATTACAATATAATTAGATTAAATTGATCCACGGTCTATCATATTTTCTCTCAAACTACAAATCTGATCTATATTATGTCGCATTGTCCAACAACTTTATTACAGCATTCAAAGAAGTATGAAACGTGATATATAACTAAATTCCGATTAGTTTAGGCAGTACATATTAGAATGCTTCATAAGGAGGTGATTTATAAGTAGTACATTTTTCAAGATCCGTAGGGCAATTGTGTTTTTTTTGTGTGTCCAGATTAATCTGCATACATCAACCTAAATTTAAAAGTAAGAATAATTCTAGTGAATAAAAAGGAAGTCTTTTTTTAAGTAGTTAAGAATAAAATAATAGTTGAAACAAGAATTATTTTTGCCTGTTGGAAATAAACATTGCTTTTATTAATTGCAAAATAGTTGCAAATAAACTATAATATATTTGAGAATGATTTTAAAAAACAAGGTGGGGTGAAAGCATTCACTTATTGATTGCAAACTCTAATCCGATTTCCATTTTCAGTTAGGTTTATAACATTCTATACATAGCCAGCACTGCAGTGCTGATTGGCAAACCACAGTGTACAAGGCTGTAATCTTCCTCATAGCTGATTATGATATGTATTAATGGGCTAAAATCTTGTAGGGTAGAGACAAAATATAGTTTTATTTTATCAGTAGCACCAATGTACAATTGACAATGGATAGATGCTGTGAAAAACATAAACAAAGAAACAGTAGGGTAGAAGAAGATGGGACTTTTTCAACACTAAAAATTTTGTTTTCTACTAACTTTCAGCATAATATTAGCTCTCAAGTGACTTTCTTATACAGTACTCTTGGAAAATTTTGTGATATGCACCATTTTATCCATGTTTATCCATTGCAAATTGTTAAGTAGCTTGGTACTTAACAAGGTACCAATCCTGTATATGCTATACGATCTAATTTCATGAAATATTTGGATAAATGCTTGCCCACAGATGGAAACACTGTACTGAAGGTTTTATGTTACTTCTTGCATGTTAGGTGGCTTTTCACCATTTACCATGATTCAATATGTTTAGGGCTATTTTTATACATAAAAACATTTCTTGGGATGCAAATAGTTTACCAGAGGTGATTCATACTTAATGCAAAATGGTATCTCTTTGTATAAGTGGCAGTAAGCATAATGTCATCAGTGTGCTAATTTTACTAAATAAAATCTTGTGTTTTTTAGCTCAAATAAAATGAGAAAGACATTGTATTCCAGCTCTGCTTTCCTCCAAATGGCTACCTTCCAAATGCATTTAATTCCAACTCCCATAATCCCTAGCCAGCAAAGCTAATGGCTGTTATTTCAAATGATATATATCCATTAGCCCACCTTTAAATAATCTTACTTCATTATATCACAAGATTATTCTATATTATTATAGAGGATAGCAATATATATGAAATTTTAATTACAATGCTTCACAATCTAAATATTATGGCCTCTACTGGTTAGGATAATCAAGGAAAAATAACAATCCATCTGAAAGACAGGGTGGAGGCTTTTCAGAAAACATTTCCAGGAAAAAAAATATTTTATTCACAAGGTGCAGAAGAGAAGCCACATGCCTTTTGTTCTCTTTAGAGTTTTAAATAATAAGACACACGGTACAGTAGGGAGTGTTATCACTAATCCCCACAGTCAAGTTTAAAATGAGCTTACAAACTGCAGCAGGCACTGTGGGAACAGCAATTATGCTAACAGCAGCAGCTACCAAAAAAGAAAGGAAAAGAAAAGAAATGCTCAGGTATGAATTCCTGAAGTTATATGGAGGGCAAACATGACTGCTGTCAATTTGCAATGGGGAAAGAAAAAGATACCCCCTCTCGGTCGCCCCCCCCTTTTATATATGCACCGCCTTACATGCCTTTGTACATAAAGCGAGCCAGGAGAGAACGGGTTCAGATTGAATTTATTAGTTTACTTTCCAAATCAATCCTTTTTCTCTCAGTTTAATTTCCTCACATCCAGTTGAGATAGAACACCCATTGGCATTCATCATATACAAACACGATGGAAGGATTTGGGATCAACGGTTCAGTGCACCCCGAAGGGGAACTGTCACTGGTTGGCCATGCAGGAAAAATAGCTTTTCTTTCCTTTTGTTGCTTGGCTTGCTCATATTTGCAGCTTTGTGGTCTGCTTCCAAGCAAAGGGATTCCCACTGGAAAGGAAATAGGCTATTCTATTACAGTAATTGTCTTGCTTACATTGCATAAAAGAACCCTGAAACAGATGTCTTCTTGCACTCTGCTTTTGCACCAAGGATAATTGTTCCTGTAGAAATGCTCACTTATGTAAGAAGAGGTCAGGCTGTCTCTGCCTCTAGAGCAGGGCTGTCAAACTTGATTTCACTGAGGGCTTCGGGGCTGTGTTTGACGTCAGAGGGCTGGGGTAGGCATAGCTATGGTGGGCGTGGCTAGCTTAGTGTCACTCGTGTCAGGGTTGCCTGTGGTTGCCTAAGCACTCTGCCAATGAAAAAGGGCTCCTGATCTCCAATTTCAGCAGAGATGGCCTCCTGCAAACCTCTGCCCATGAAAACGGAGCTTGAGAGTGCCATGTGTGACGACAACCCCCCCCCCCCCCCGACGTCCGTTTTTGCTGGCAGAGGTTAGGAGGAGGCTATGTCAGTTGAAAATGTAGATCTGGAACCCATTTTTGCTGGCAGAGACACCACAGAGCAGGCCTTCACTGTTTCCAGAGCAGCCACACTGGTCAGATCTAAGCACCCCCCAGATCAGATCTGCCCTGTGGACTTTGAGTTTCACATCCCTGCTTTATAAGATCAGCATACATTGAAATGCATTGATGCATAAGAGACCATTACTTGGTCAACCTGGGCTGATCAGCAAAGGGTTCAGCAGGATTAACAGAGTCTAGTATTTCACCTGAAGACTATAGTGCTACCTCTATCTAAGAATGCCTCTACTTACAAACTTTTCTAGATAAGAACCGGGTGTTCAAGATTTTTTTTGCACCTTCTTAAGAACCATTTTCCACTTACAAAACCAAGCCTCTGAAACTGTAACCTGAAAAGGCAGAGAGAAACCTCTGTGGGGCCTCTCTGGGAATCTCCTGGGAGGAAACAGGGCTGGAAAAGGCAGGGAAAAACCTCCATGGTGCCTCTCTAAGAATCTCCTGGGAAGAAACAGGGCCTCCACCCTCCCTGTGGTTTCAATCGCATACATTATTTGCTTTTACATTGATTCCTATAGGGAAAATTGCTTCTTCTTACAAACTTTTCTACTTAAGAACCTGGTCACGTAACGAATTAAGAGTAGAGGTACTACTCTATTAGGATCTTTCAAAGCTTCAGTCTAGATGGGGGAGTTAAACAAATTCTGGGAGAAATGAAGAGTACATCACTTTCATATCACTGTCCAAAGGAGCACATGTTGTTACCAGAAGCCCAGCTCTATTCAAAGAAGTATTTTCTTTGCCAGGGGTGTTAAACTGGTGGCCAGATGCATCACACACAGGCCATGCCCACCCCAGCTCTGCAAAGGAAAAAAAAAGTCATGATAGTGACATGGTGAGTTTGACACCTGTGCTTTAAACTGTTACTTTGGGAAAGGGTTAAACATCATTCTCATAGAAATAACCTTGTGAAGCAGCTTCAGACTGAGTATAGTTAATATTGTATCTTAAGCATTACACATGCTTGCTTTCAGTATGGACCAGCAAACATATCAACACTTGGACTGTGCCTTTCCAATCCTGTAATTGCTCTGCCCCTTTCACAGAGCTCAAGAGAAGCTCCATTCAATGGCATCTTCCATTTTGTAGTTTTTCCAGTGTTATTTTTAATCATAGGAAATCTGTTAAGGAGGGAAATACAAAGTAAGCTGTACAATGGGTCATGGCAAAAACCACATGGGTGGAAGTAGTCTTAGTCAGAATACAATCACAGAGACCAATGGGTTTTAATCTCATCAATTTCAGTGTGCTGATTCTAAGTTAGAACCAGCAATCCCAATATAAGGATGGAGAGATCTGGCCATTTCAGATTACAGTGGTACCTCTACTTAAGAACTTGATTCGTTCTGTGACCAGGTTCTTAAGTAGAAAAATCTGTAAGTAGAAGCAATTATTCCCATAGGAATCAATGTAAAAGCAAATAATGTGGGCCAACCTATTAGGAAAGAAATAAAAGCTCGGAATTTGGGTGGGAGGAAGAGGACGAGGAGGAAGAAGAGGAGGACAGTCACTGCTGAAGGAAGAAGGTGAGGTGAGAGGAATCAAACAAATCCAAAACTTTAAGGCTTAAAAAAAAAGAGGTAATCTGAGGCGGCGAGGAGGAGCATGCACCTCCCATACACCCAGTGCAAGGCTGCCCCCCCATACACTGTGCCAGAGAGAGTAACCCAGGCGGTCGAGAGGGGGAAACCTCCTGCTTCTTTGACCGAAAGATGGCTGCTGCTGCTGCGGCTACCTGCTTCATCTTTCTTCCCATGCTGAAGGGCTCCCCTCTCCTCTTGCTCGCTTGCTTTGTAGCCGGCACCTTTCGTTCACTGTGGTGACTCCTCAGTTTGGCTCAAGCTGAGTTGATCTGGCCAGGGCGAAGTGTGCACTTTTGCCTTTCCTCACTCAGATGCTCCAGGTGTATGGGAGACAGCGCAAGGGAGTCACCACAGTAAAGTTGTTTATTCCCACTCCAAGCACCCAGAGAAAGGAAAACACTCCATTCACTCTGGGCTGCCCAGAGCAAAAGGAGTGTTTCTTTTCTCTGGGTGCTGGCAGAGGTTTATTCCCTCTCCAAGCACCCAGAGAAAGGAAAATGCTTCGTTCGCTCTGGACTGCCAAAACCTCGTTCAGCACCACCGAAAGGCTCCTCTGGCAGCCCAGAAAAGCCCGAGATGGCTGGGATTAAAGCGGGAATGGCAGGAAATTGGCCGGACCTTCATACCACTCTCAAATTTCCTGGGTAATTTTTCAGGATTCGAGTTCTTAAGTAGAAAATGGTTCTTGAGAAGAGACAAAAAAAATCTTGAACATCTGGTTCTTCTCTAGTAGAGGCGTTCTTGGGTAGAGGTACCACTGTAAGCGATTTCCAATGTGACCAATTTTAAATTCATCATGTCTATTGCTACATCTGGAATTTTAACAAACCTTTATAAAATCGTTCTTTTAAAAAAATCAGTATGTTTTTCTGGTGGATGTGCATGCTAATATATTGTTCTATACAATTTTTCCAAATGTGCATATCATTACAAGTAATTTTCTATCATGTAATTCAGTGAAGGGCCCCTCTTTTTGCTCCCTTTGGCATGAGATTTGGCTTCTGCACATGCACAGCAAGCCAAATCTGGTGCGAGGACATGCATGAGAGCAAGATTCCCACTATTTTTGCTTCCGCACATGCGCAGAAGCAAAAAAATCTGCAAAAATAGCTGAAATCTCGCTATCGCGTGTGTCTTCATGTGAGATTTAGCTTCCTGCACACGTGCAGAGTCAAATCTCACAAGGGAGCATGTCGAGGGCATGCAGCTGCGCACGAATTCTGGATTTTCCTACTAGAACCATGCACCTGGGCACATCGGCTGCTGTCCGCCAATGATGTAATGGTATTCTTCTAAAATATTCTTCTTATTAATAGATGAATTTGTACAGTTATTTCTACTGTAAACTTTATCCTTATATTTTGTATGGAGAATTCTGAAACAGTGAAATATTGTAGGAAAATAATAGGTTAATCTATTGTTTAACCTATAGGTTAAATAATAGGTTAATCTATTGTTTTAGAAAGTGTAAACTTAGCAGGTTTTTCTGCGAATGGACAATGAATAAAATTTTAACATAGAAACATAGAAGATTGACGGCAGAAAAAGACCTCATGGTCCATCTAGTCTGCCCTTATACTATTTCCTGTATTTTATCTTAGGATGGATCTATGTTTATCCAAAGCATGTTTAAATTCAGTTACTGTGGATTTACCAACCACATCTCATAGAAGTTTGTTCCAAGCATCTACTACTCTTTCAGTAAAATAATATTTTCTCATGTTACTTCTAATCTTTCCCCCAACTAACCTCGGATTGTGCCCCCTTGTTCCTGTGTTCACTTTCCTATTAAAAACATTTCCCTCCTGAACCTTATTTAACCCTTTAACATATTTAAATGTTTCTATCATGTCCCCCCCTTTCCCTTCTGTCCTCCAGACTATACAGATTGGGTTAATTAAGTCTTTCCTGATAGGTTTTAAGCTTAAGACTTCCACCATTTTTTGAATGTCTTCTCCAAATCCAATGCAGCTAGTTAACCTGCAATAAGGATTGAACTAGAAGGCATTCCAATCATGTTAAAAAGTAAAGAGATGCATATTTCTTGGTTACACAGTATAAAAGAATTCTGTTTTGACTCCTGGACACAATAGTGTGATGGATGCTGTTTATCATCTGAGAGAATGAGAACACAAGACAAGAGCATGGCCAATAATTCAATTTATAGCAGAGGCTTGTCAAGATTTGATCTGATGTTTAACTCTTCTGTTTGCAAACTCCTAGATTTCATTATTGCCAGAGATTTGCAGATATAGACTCTCTTTCTGATGCCTGGAAAGCATTTGTAGTCATGTCTGCATTCTGTAACTTGTTTTGTTTGCTTATAAAATAGAACATGCAATGTGGAAATCAAGAAATAAATTTTAGCAAAGACTTCTGCTGAAACAATTCAGTTTTGTTTTTGTTTTAAAATAGATCTTAATTTCATTCCAAAAACCTTAACATTGTATGCTTACATACACACGGAGTTTTGATGGCCATCGGTTATTATGTACCTCAGCCCCAATGAGATTGAGCTAATAAGATTAATACTAAAGTTTATAAAAACGTGAAAACATATGAAATACACATGACCTATCTTTGATTTAGATGGTATGAATATCCTTTGTTAGGTATCAGAATCAAATGAAGTTACATCAGCTGCTCAAAATGCACGGCCGGTGACTTATCCCCGGCCCGGATTTGCCGCAGGGCCAGGGAGACACGGCCCTCGGCATAGCTGCCATTTTGAGGGCCGGGATCTCGCGAGATTTCGCAAGATCCCGGCCATCTTTAGTCATCGGCCCTGGCCGATGATGTCATCAGGGGGCGGAGCCTGCCAGCCCTATAAAAGAGGCTGCGCAGACTTGGGGCCTCCTTTTCGCCCCAACGACGAGCAGGCGAACACCCGCCCTCCCTCCCTATCTTTCAGTGTGCCACTGTGGGTCGTCCTTAGGGGGCCGAATAGGAATTTTTGGTGGTCGCGGTACTTTCTGTGACTGTTTTTTTGCCTATTCCACACTGCAGTGACGGATGGATGGTTAGGGGGTGCTTCGCTCCCCGATTACCTCTGGCTTACCTTTGGTCATTTGGGTTGGCAGGTTAGGGGCGGAAATTGGGTGGTGTTTAGCAACTGCGTGTTCTCCGTTGGGCATCTTTGGGGATGATTGGCAGGTTCTCTCCAAGGGCTCATGGTGCCTTTAGTTCGATCTGAGCAATTGGGGGGAACCTGCCTTTGGGTCTTGCCCATTTCTATCCCCTTGCAGGGGTTAGACGGCGAGACCTCCCACATGCAGGTGCATGGCTGGCATCCAGGTGAGGGCGTGGCCCTTCACCTGGATCAGCATGGAGCTACGCCCATATGTTGCCCCGGAAGTTTTTCTGACGTAATTTCCACCCCGGAAGTAATTGTTTGACCCTGAGGGTCCTTGTTAGGTTTAATTAAATTTATGCTAATTTGATTAATAAAAATGACCCAGTTTTAAATCCAGCTCTGTGTCCGTTACTCCGTCTCTGCTGCAATGTAGATAGCCTAAATACAATAGAAGTATGCATAGAAGTATGCTTAGCTAGTCAAAGACATTCTACTCAATAATGAGAATTTCACTTTTTTTAGCAACCACACACAAAAAGATTATTGTCAGCTCAATACATCTGTCAATGGTTCATATTAACTTAATATAAAAATGGAGACATTTATGTGCTTATATGTAGAACTAAAAGGACACACTCGCAACCTCCATATCCAACCTCTCATGAGTACAGTTGCTTCAAATGTCTTTTTGCATCTCCTATGAACTATTTCAGGGGGACACAAGAAAAATCATGTAACTATGCTTAAACTCTGCCATGCTTACAACACTAAAATAGCAGAGTTTTCAGACACAATTACACATCCCTTCAAATAGTCCTACAATCTCCTTCCAGATATTCATGCAATAAAAGCAAGTGATTATTTTTAAAATGGACAGATATGCAGAGACATTAAAAGCCAGGCTTGTATATGTATGTCTTCCTCTCATCAGCTGCACATAAATTCATTTGTATATTATGTTAAAGGGTTAAATAGGGTTCAGGAGGGAAGTGTTTTTAACAGGAAAGTGAACACAAGAACAAGGGGACACAATCTGAAGTTAGTTGGGGGAAAGATCAAAGGCAACATGAGAAAATATTATTTTACTGAAAGAGTAGTAGATCCTTGGAACAAACTTCCAGCAGACGTGGTTGGTAAATCCACAGTAACCGAATTTAAACATGCCTGGGGTAAACATATATCCATTGTAAGATAAAATACAGGAAATAGTATAAGGGCAGACTAGATGGACCATGAGGTCTTTTTCTGCCGTCAGTCTTCTATGTTTCTATGTTTCTATGTTTCTATTATGAATCCTTATAATTTTACCATAAGGAACCTAGTATGGGTTGTACACTAAAATACAGATGGTACAGATTTTGAAAGTACCATCAGCTTTTAGAATATGACAACATGTTAAAGAAGTTGCAGTGATATTCAACTGACATGCTAAGATTGACTGGATTTAATCCTGTTTAATTTTCATTTTTCCTATGATATAGCTTGTTGGGTAAACTCAGCTTATTTGATTCAATGTATTCCACACTCTACAAACTAGATTAATTCCATAACTAATTTACAATGCAGTGTGAACCCAACCTAGAAATCACTACAGGATGTCCTAAATCTCCAATAACAGAATGTTTCTTCTATATGCTAGTGACAAAAATTGAAGTCCATTTCTCTGCCATCTGAATAGCAGTGGTAAAGTCAATAAATTATCGTGCTAATGTGCTCATAATGATAGCCAAGTTTTCATCTATTATATGCTTCCAGCAACAACACACTGAAGGACCAAGCTATTGTTTTGACAGCATCATATATTTTATAACTCCATTTGGCTGCATAATGTGATTGTAGAATTTCAGAAAGGAGGAGAGATAGGAAATTCTGAACAAGTAACTACATAAAGAAACTGAATCTGCATGGTTTATCTTATGTCAGACCAATTGTGGAAAGCTGTTGGTCGTTGTCATATCTGTTAAGATATTCATGAACTGGCAAAGCCAGTGGTAACAAGTCAATGAATAGGCATAGCAACTAAGTCAGCCAATGGGAATTAAAAACTTCTGAGTCTGTGCCAAGAATCGAAACTAAGCTTAAGGCTGGGCATGGCTCAGTCTATTTTGCACTCTCTGCCCACTCTGTACTCTTTGTGCTTGTTTGATCTGCTGAAATGAAACTAACTGTTCTCTGCTGTCTCTAACTGCTTGAAGAACTCTGCTAATGGTATTGTAAATTCATCTGTTACTATGTTTATAAAGAAGTTTATGAATTCAGCTGAAGCAGCCATCTGATTTTGATTTTACAACAAACTCTAATCCAATAACCTTTTGAGTTGCCTTGAACTTAAAACAGGTTTAAACCCTAACTCTGAACAAGTTTTTTTTACTCAAACATAACACCAGCAATTATTACAGAAAGACTCTGTTAAATAGGGTGAATGGCAGAGGTGGATAGAAGTGGCTTCAAAATCAGTTCTGTCTGGTTCTGAAAGGTAAGAGCATTCTGAATTGCCTTAATTTTTAAATTTGTGGCGTGGATCCCAGAGCTGTCAATCCTCACCCTAGGAACTCTCCCCTGTCCATTCCAATTTGGCATTTCCCCTTTTTGAGCCACAGATCCTTGTCGTGAATTTGGGCCAGCACTGTCCTCAGTCTTTGAAATAATTGGGGGGTTTTTTTGGCTGAAATTAGAATACTGTATCATCAAAATATGGTATGACATGAATTCCTTCTAAGAGGCATTTAATAAGATTTTGGAACAGTCCAGGGACTACGCTAACTCCAAACTGGAACTGTGTGCATACTGCTGTGCATCACAATAGCCTGGGCCTTTGCAGTGACACCATTTACAGGCAGCTGCTGTAGGCCTATGCAAGAATCTTTCCTGGGCCCAGGGAGTGCAGCAGATGCTGGACCACAGGAACTGGATAGATGCTCTGCTGAAGTGCCTTATTAAGCATGCACTTAGAGTCATCACAGAGGTGAATTGATATATCTGGCTTGACACTATAGAGCAGTGATGACAAACCTTTTTTCCTCAGGTGCCAAAAGCACGCGTGCGCATGCTATTCTGCCTGTTCGAGTGCCCACACCCATAATTCAATGCTTTCCTGCCCCTTCTGTGCATACATGTGTGATCCCCTGTGCTGCCCCGCCCCCTATGCGTACATGCACGATCCCCCCATTCACATGTTTCTTGATTTCAAGTGGGCTTGGTAGGCCCTCCCCAGGCTCCAGAGGCATTCTTGGAGCCTGCGGAGGGCGAATATGGCTTCCCTGCCCCCCTGGAGGACCTCTGGAGGCTGAAAACACCTTCCTGGAGCTTCTGTGCAAGCCGAAAATCAGTTGGCTGGCACACACATGTGTATTGCAGATTAATTTAGGCAACAGCTTGCGTGCTGGCAGACATGGTTCCACGTGCCACCTGTGGCACATGTGCCATAGGTTTGCCATCACTGCTATAGAGGTTTACCAGCATGCATAGTCAGTGGGCTCTAGAATCCCTTGGCTAATTAGCTTATCCAACACCTTATTTATTTTTGGTTGGAGGGCAAGAAGAGGCCTCAGGGGTTGAATTGGTACTGTGTTTGGGTCCAAATTGAATTAAATTGGGGTCCCCTTGTACGTATCCAGATTGCCACTAAAAATGTCCTGGAACTCCCTCTTCCTAGATGACAGTGATGGTCACATTCTTGACTGATGGCCTCGCGGTATTGGCAGTCGATGCAGTGATTGTGCACTGCACAGCTGGCACATAGTGGAAGTCTGTAAGTCTGTAAAAGTTGCTTCGCACTTTTTAAATCGAAGGCAGCAAACTTCCTCATCACAGTTAGGTGAGAAGTTTTGTGCCGAATGCTTGTGATGCACGCTGACCATTTTGGCGTGTTTTCCAGGCTGCTTGGTTGTTGTAGTGTCTCACTCGACCTAGTGGATGCTTCAGCTGCCCTGGCCTCATCCAAATTGTTATCTGGAGAGTGAGGGTAATCTTTGAAAGTAGCCTCCTTTGGCTGTTAATGTCCTGAATTCCACAGTTCACTCGGTTGAGCAATAACTCACCACAAATAGCTCGATCCACAGATTACATTAGAAAACCATCTTTCAGCTGTGGCGAGGGGGGCTTTTGCCCAGGTTCACCTGGTGCACCAGTTGTGGCCCTATTTGGACCGGGAGTCACTGCTCACAGTCACTCATGCCCTCATCACCCCGAGGTTCGACTACTGTAACGCTCTCTACATGGGGCTACCTTTGAAGAGTGTTTGGAAACTTCAGATCATGAAGAATGCAGCTGCGAGAGCAATCATGGGCTTCCCTAGGTATGCCCATGTTACACCAACACTCTGCAGTCTGCATTTGTTGCCGATCAGTTTCTGGTCACAATTCAGTGTTGGTTATGACCTATAAAGCCCTTCATGGCATCGGACCAGAATATCTCTGAGACCGCCTTTTGCCGCACGAATCCCAGCGACCGATTAGGTCCAACAGAGTTGGCCTTCTCCGGGTCCCGTCGACAAAACAATGTCGTCTGGCAGCACCCAGGGGAAGAGCCTTCTCTGTGGTGGCCCCGACCCTCTGGAACCAACTCCCCCTGGAGATTAGGATTGCCCCCACCCTCCTTGCCTTTCACAAACTTCTTAAAACCCACCTCTGCCATCAGGCATGGGGAAATTGATTCCCCTGGGCCGTTCCCACTTTATGTATGGTCTGTTTGAGTAGTACGATTGTGTTTTATATCAAGGGTTTTAACATGCTTTAACTATTGGATTTGTACTGTTTTATTGTTGTGAACCACTCCGAGCCTCCGGAGAGGGGCGGCATACAAATCTAATAAATAAGTAAGTAAGTAGGTAGGTAGGTAGGTAAGTAAGTAAGTAAGTAAGTAAGTAAGTAAGTAAGTAAGTAAGTAAGTAAGTAAGTAAGTAAGTAAGTAAGTAAATAAATAAATAAATGTATTCATTAATGGACTCCTCCTTCCATAGATTGAAGGCATGCTGCCACATGAATTTGGAGGGTTCGAGGGAATAATGGGTCTTGAGCATTGTCTGTACAGTGGACCAAGTGACCATCTGGACCGGCATTGATTTGGCAAGTGCCTAGGCTATCGCAAACATGTCTCTGAGCAATAGCTCAGGAAGAGTATTCATTTGTGGTTGTTCAATAGCTCAAGGAGGTTGTTTGCCTCCATGAAACATTAGAAGTAGCATGTAGGTGTCCCACCTACCGTGCTGGATTGAAGTGACTTGGCAGGTTGGGGGTTATCATGTCAGCTGAGTTGGTGCTTTAGAAAGGCCGTTTGTCAAAGACTTACTGCCCCAGGCTGGATTGCAAAGTTGCCAACTCTTTTCTGGCCTATCTGCCTTCCAATCCCATCCTTGTTGCTGGTGTTAAATAGGGTGAATAGAAGAAGCAGACAGAAGTGGCTTCAAAACAACAGCTTTTTATTTGGCAACTATTTACAACCCAGTTAAGGTTCTGTCTGACAGACAGTCTAGCGAGTCAATCAGTGGCCAGTATTTTCCCTCCAGGATGACTGAAGTCTATGTGCTTTAGTCTGAGAATGTAACATATTCTGTTCCAGTTGGAAAACAGCTCCATACTTCTATCAGCATTGATTTCAAGCTGACGCTAGTTATTTTTTAGATTAGCTGTATTGAAATTTCAGTGAAAATAGTATTTTCCTTTGCAACATTTATGAAACATGGAAAATGTAGGCAGCAAATTTTACACATTAACAATAACTATTGCATTCAAAGCAACCATTACATTTTGCTTTCCCCAACAGAATATATTTAGTTTAAAATATATCTTTGGGGAATCTTCCAGTTCAAGAGAGTCATTCCAAAATAAATTAAAAACTAACAAACACTTTCCAGTTTTGCCAACAAGAAGTAAAACAAAGATAATGCATTTTATTTGCAACACATATGTTTCCCCATTCCCTTTCTTCTACAGCCTGAAGATTTCCAAGAAATATTTAACATAATCACTAGTAGTAGCCAGGCAGAACAATCACTATCATCACTGATGATCTCACAAGGTAATGTGCTGTCACTCACAGCCCTTGTGCTAGATTTGTCACACATTGGCCATGCCCATCCATTTAGAGAAGAGGGGAAAGTCGTGATACGTCATGTGATGCTATGAGGTTGACACCGCTGCTCCAGCATCACATCGTCTTTCACACCAGCTCCTGCATTGGATGGTCCCAAGGAGGGACTTTCCAGTCATTTTGACCCTCCAGGGATGTGGGTCATATATGCGGGGTCATATATGCTTTTACCCTGAGCAATCTGTGAATGGAAACTAACTGGGTCCCCAGAAGGCTACAACACTTGCCAAAGCCTTAGAGAAGATCAACTTCTGTTCTTATATCACTGATTACAGATGGAGGATTTTATGTCCAGCACTTCCAGATTCCACTCTCTCCAGTGCCTGGGCCATCTAACTTTGGTCACTATAAGAGGTTTGCTGCCTATCACTGATCATTCAGTTCAATGGGTCCGATCATGCCAGCCTGCAGGAAATCACAATATGAAGTTGAGATTGTTGGTGGTGGACTCCTTACTTATTCCTCATAATTGGAAATATCCTTTGAAGAATTGGCTATATTAAATGGAATGGATGATTGTCCATATATTTTCAATATCAGTGCAGATCCTTCAATCTTAAGGCTTTCCTATCAGGATTACAAAATGCAGTTTGTGTGTAGATTAATGCAATCTAGTAATTACCTAGATGCTTGCAACCCAAATGAATGGTAGCTTCACCTAAAAGCTGAACCATATGACTGAGATTAGGATCATGATAGCTATTCATGATCCTGGTTTCATATTGTTTGTCTATAGAATAGGGAAGATAAAATATTGTTCCAATGCTTTCCCAATTTGATAATATAAAAAAGGAAAATAAAGAAGGCAAAGCAGTAAAATGCAAGGCTAAAACAGCATTTTAATAATGGAATTTAGCATCCCACAAAACAAGAACAAAAAAATTTAGGAAGGCAAATCAAAATCTGACAAATTTTCAAAAGTTTAAAGCTTACTTTTGCTTATGAAACTCTCACATTTTCTGACCCCAAAAGTCCTGCAAAAATTTCACAAATTGCTGTGTGAACAGATTTAAACCAAGCAGCCATTAGAATAACAGGCAAGAGGTAGGTGGTACTTGAAAGCATCTGATGTACGAAGGAGAGAGGTGGGGTCAACTGAAATAATCTCTTTCAATTAATTATAATGTACCTGGAGCTCAGACATTTGTCATTTTGTTACAGGCAATTTTGAGGTAGGTCTCTGTCATTTCTATTTAAGAGAGATAAATTGAAGCTAAATAGCAGAGCAGCTATCCCCAATCTGGCAACTTCCCAATATTTTGGGGCTGGATGCCGAGTTGTTTAATTCCAATACATTTAAATACATTGTGGGATTTGGAAAAAAAATGGTGTGTATGTTCAGGTGCACTCTCTATGTTTTTAATAGCCTCCCTTTTCTATTATCACATCTCAGTAATGGAAGAAATCAGAATGTAAGGTAGAAGCAGAGTACTCTGGGAACTTTTTGGATCAGTTAGCATTTAGGCTTGGTTAACTCCAGATAATATTAAAACTTAATTAGCTACGATGCAATGCTATAACCATTAATTCAGAGTCTATGGTAGCAAAGATAGATTACAGTCTGAAGAGTCTGTCTGAAGTTTAAATAATTATTTCAGTTAATATGTGTTGGTACTGGTTCACATCTGGCTCAGTTGCTCATGGATTTCAAGGATCGAGAAACGGATGCGTATTGGTATCATAGGCCAGTGTTCTTGACACCTGAGAGTGAGAGTGATGAGGATGTAGAGACTGAGGATCCACCAGAGACTACAGCACCTCCAGTTATGGTATTGAGTGATTCAGAGGATGAAGATGAATTAGAGGATGATGAGGAAATAGAGGAGGGGCTCCTGTTAGATTCAAGGGTGAGGAGAACAGTGTCCAGGCATGAGTATCTGAGAAAAAAGGGATCTTGGTGTTAGCAACTCTAGGGAACATTTGGCCACGCCTTGTCACTATTTAAGGGGAAATCTTGTGAGAGGTGATTGTGATGGACAATGTTCCCAAAATTATGCCCATGTGTGATCTTTGGACTTAGAAGAACACTTCTGCTTTAAATAAACTTTTAAAACCATGTAATCTGCATCGTTGGAGAAATTAGGAAGACATGTGAGCTAGGTT